>NC_064756.1:2640421-2927921 GCF_011397635.1 Epinephelus fuscoguttatus
TTAATGTGTGTTTTAAATTAACTAATTTTTACAACATTTCACAGAAACCCTGTAGGCACTGAACTTTGGTGTTGGATTCAGAGAGTTAGGATCATCCAAAATGTATGTAATTCCTCTGGGAGTCTCTTCTGTCAAACATTGTCCTTGATTTTGAGTTTGGTTTTACCATTCTGGGAGGTGACGTGGTTTTAATTAAAGTACACTATGGTGTGGTGGACACTGATGTTGGAGAGGCTGGATATGTCCATCACTAATTATGGGGCATGATCGAGAAAGAAGAGACACAGCAAACTGAAAATTAAAAAAAAGGGCCCTGTCAGACTAAATGATGGCACCAAGTGAGCGGTAAAGAAATGGCCATTCAGCCTGATTATCAGACTGATAGAACCAATTAAATTTGTTATGGCAAAGTGCCAGAGCCTCCGAGGAATCTGTAACCATGACAGCAGAAGGCTTCCTCATACTTTCGGCAGGGCCTTTGTTCAAATGTCCTTTCCAATTGTATTATCATTTCCTTTCTTCGGCATGATGAGTATTCAGGTGTCTGATGCCACCCTCATGCTATCAGCTCAGATCTGATACTTTCTCATTCAGTGCTGTATGAAACAAGATCTGATCTTTTCAGGGATGTCCAAACGGAAACCTGTTTTCCAAAAAAAGAAAGTATGACCTCCCTTGAGTCGTGGGTCCAAAGTGACACAAGAAGACGTCATACTAAAGATAAAAAAAATCATAAATTCGGTTATGTTCATCGGCCTTTCCATGTCGCCCTTTGACATGCAGTTTGAAGTGCGACTCGACTGAGTTTCTTTCAAGTCCATTCCGCCCTCCACCTCTTTGTGTCCTGGATGTTGAAAGAACAGTCTCAAATGCTCAAGTCTGTTCTTAGACCCTCTGCTATCTGGGCCTCTCATCTACACCCTAGATGCCGACTCCAATGCAAGCCAACCTGCTCTAAACACAAAAAAGGAGGAGAGGAGGTAGAGGGACTGGGAGGGAGAGAAAGAGTGCCAGACAGGACAAAGCTGGGAGTGGGGAGAAACTGAACACAGTGTCTGTTGTGTGTATGAAGGGAGGACTTGGCACAAACACTGGCCGGTCTGTAAGAGTATCCTGTGCTGCTCCCTGCTCCATGCCTGCCTCCTCAATACTGTCTTTGTCCTTCCAATGTGCACAGTGACACTGAGAATCCACACACAGCAACACCTGGCCCCTGCAACACTCTGTCTCTCCTCTGCTATAACACAGGAGGAGGCCAGACAGGACGGGACAATGTAGGACAACACTAGATAAGACAGGATAGGACAAAATACTGAACGCAGAAGACGATCTTCAACAGGAAAACTACAGCTTTGATCACTGGGTCAAACACCTATGTTTATATTTTCATGTTGAGCAACCCCTTGTGGCGGTGGAATTAATGACAGTTTTTTGGGTCAGTGTTAAGATGTTGTTCCCAAATAAATAAATTAAATAAAACAAAATAGAATCCAGGAAAAGCAGTGGATCCAGGATCGAGCTCTGTGGTACTCCACATGTGACTCTGACAATATTGGACCCTCTGTGCAGTCAGGGATGGCTGAGTTCAGTGGCATTTCTTTGACTGAATGACAAATAAAGTCATCAGCACTCACAAATGAGCAAATGATTAGTTCAATGATGCACTACAGAAGGAGACAGTGGACGTGTTCCAGCCTTTTCCTCAGCGTTCTCCTCAACTATAAATGAACCTTGTGTCCTTGAGTCATACGCCATCTAGCCTGTCACAACAAGTGTGTAATGCACAAAAGAGCCTTTTACCAGCAGTCAGTGTTTGGTGTTGGTCTCTATTAGCATGACCGCAACCTTTCCCTGATGTTAAAGAAGTATTTCACTGCTGGAAATAGCCTTTTAGTAAAACTAAGATGTCTGTACAGTAGAAAGACGCAAATACTTTTGAAATTGGTGCCACATGACCAGAGAAAAACGACACTGTTGCTCAAGAGGGAAAAAACCTACAACTACAAGAATGCACTGCACCGCACCAGACCAATAAACGCTCCTGCTGGTGGGTGACATATTGCAGTGAGCTAAAATGTGTTTCTGAAAACAGTTGAGATGAGAAATAAGCAACTCAGAAACAGAATCTTCAGAGCTAATCAGAGCTTCTTGGTTTTACCGTTTGATCTCATTTTCACTGTGCAGGAAACAGTATGGTCCCCACTTCCTGTTCACAAACTCTCACTTTTACAGATAAACAGTGCACTAAACTATATTTTGAAAACTATTAGGAGAGAAATAGGCAATACTGTAACAAAATCCTGATCTTTATTCAATCAGCATTGCCTAGTTTTACGGTTTGATTGGATTTATATTGTGTCTGCGGTGGCGGCATGGCTGGCAGGCAGGACAAAAATGCAGAATATCTGCTTTATTTTACTAATTCATGGTTGCTTTCAGTCGTACAGGAGTTAAGTTGCTTGTGATGAAAATTCAGCGAAAAGTAAATTCAGAAACAGCCACAGTGAAATGTTGATGAAGAGCTGCAGACGACAGGCTCTTACTGCACCTCTACTAACAGCTCACCTCCAGCAAGTAAACTTCTGCCGTGCTGTGTGATGGAAAAACACCTGCTGCTGTCATCAGTTACAGACACACCTTCAAGCAAGTAGCCCTGTCGTCATGGAGAGGCAAATCCCTTCCGCACTTTGCTGACAGGCCAAACCAAACCAAGCCAGCACACGAGTATGGAGGAGGGTATATGTTGACCAGCTTAGCTGTAAACTTTATCTGTCTGCTCTTTGGTGCTTGGAAGGCAGCAAACTGTGGGTTTTCAGGGATTTCTAGCTTTAAACAGATGCCTGTTATCACTGGACACATGGTCGATAAGGCCGATAAAACAATCACAAAAACATTTAGCAAAACAATGAGCTAACCCAGTGGCTCCCAACTGGTCATTAGTTCAAGGTCCACACAGTTTTATATATCTAGCGTCCTACTTGTGTTTGGCCATGTCGCTGAGCTAGTTTGCTGTCTCTGTCAAGTAGCTGTCCATTAGTCACTCACTCTACAGCAGGAAATAGCACTTCAAAATAAAAGCTCTGTGCCAAAAATTCCCTGTACCTCACATTAAATTGTTTTTTTACAGACTTGACTCATTTGTGAATCACTTGCGGTCCAGTCAGAGTAAACTCAAGACCCACCTTTGGACCATGACCCACCAGTTGGGAACCACTGAGCTACACAATCAGCAATCATCAACAGCTATCAGCAGGTTTCTATATTCAAACTCTTATTATCACCGAATTTGGTTTCTGACACCTGTCAGACTGTAGAAAATGATTTACTGTATGTGGTTTAGTTTACTGTGACAATGTCCTTTCTATAAGAAGTTGCTGAACTGACGACTTTCCTTCACATGGGCCTCTGCTCTCTGTCTTGGTAGCCTTTGGCAGCCATCTTGTGTCGGCTCCCAGTGTTGAAGCACAGGAGGATTTTTAGTGAATGGAGAAGAAACAGGTTCTTGCCATCACAACAGAGACAGAGAGGGTGACAGTCGGAGTGGTGGAGGAAAAGGAGGGCTACAGCAGACAGACAGAGAGAGGGACGGAGGGAGGGAGGACCTGTAAGGGGGCAAAGTAATGGGGAGTTGGTGGTGGGCGGCAGTTTTCTTTTAGCAACCTGATCTGAGCTGGGAGCGGAGCAGGGCGAGATAAAAGGAGAAAGGAGCGTTGTCCGAGCCCAGCTACAGGAAAAGGACGATTAGAGCAGAGCCCGGTATCAGGTATGCAGGCCTGCTATCCCAGCCAATCACATTGCGGGTACATTAGGCCAGACGGCAGCTTGACTCCACTGCACTAACCCCACCATCCCCCAACCACTCCGCCCCCTCGCCTCCCACCCCTCTCCCTCCCTTGATACTGCACTCCTCCTCCTCCTCCTCTCTTTCTCTCCCATCCTCGGCCCTTTTTATCCTGTTGCTCCTCTCCCGCCCACCGCTCAGCGTCGTTACATTATTGACTCTTTGTCTCAAACTAGTGTACGCTGGCACGTTGAAAACCTGCACAAACACCAACACAAAATCAAACCCTGGTAAAACAACTTATTATTTTGGTTTGAACACATTTACTGGATGATTTCACCAAAAACTTTAAAGCTGCACTAATAAACATTTTTATTTTAATAATGGATCAAATAACATTTACCCCTTTTCAACATTAATGGGCCGGTTTGGTTTGGTTTGGTTTGGTTTGGGCCATCAGCCCAGCGTTTCTATTTACAACAGGTTTACCCACTTGAAGGTGTGTCTTTAACACCTTCCCCGCCAGAGTATTATTTTAAAATTTCAAGCCACTGCCAACATTTTGATTCTATCAAATAATCTTTCAAGACCTACAGAATAATTTGTTCTATGAATATATAAACAGTATATACGTCAAAATGAAGGGCAGACCTTCTGTTTTTATTCACAAAAAACATTTTATCATATCTTATTTCATTTCTTTTTTATCAACATTATTATTATCAGCATCTCCATAAAAAAGCATTTTGGACAAAAAGCTGAGAAAATGCAGTCACTTTCAAGTATGAAATCAATTTCACATTAATTTTTTTTTTGTTTTGTTTTTTCTCATTTCCTTACGTCAGTTTGAATTGTATAAATGAAAATAATATTCTCTTTGAGGTATAGCAGCAGAACACGTCACTACGTTCAGTGATCGTTCAGTGTTCTGTTGTCTCCGTCTCCTCTGTGGTCGTCTTGTCTGTGTGTCCCTGTCACCGTCACGGAGATCCCGTTTCGTCCCACCAAACTCGTTTGCTTCTTCTGCTTCTTCGTCCAAATCAGATTCAGAATGTTGATCAAAACAGGAAGTGTCGACATCTGAGTCCATCAATATCTCCATGGCTTGCGTAACTGCAAACTTTCCTGTCAGCGCCGGTATTTTCGTGAGTTTACAAGCTGCTACATCTCTGTGAAAAACATCTTCTTCCAGTTTCCAGTGGATCTTCTTCTTCGTTTGTTTTTGGACACAGCAGTGCTGTTCTGTTCCACAATTTGTGTATCTGCGCCCCCTATCTTGTAACAGATATACAACGAATATCGGAATTCTCTTGAATTTCTTGTCAGTGGCGAGGTAAGCGTTAACTGTGTAGCACCTTTCACAACAGCACAGACACAGGTGGGTTCTTTCAAACAGGTGTTTATTCAGGCATTTCTGTCTCTCTGAAGCATCCCCTTCTTGTCATGCCATGAAAACTATTTTCAAGAATAAGCATAACAGAGACTGCGTCAATACACTGTACAAAATGTAACATGTCAGAAAAGAAAAGGAAAATGGCTGCCAGCGTGAACATGAGCAACAAAGATAAATAAAATACCTCCTTGGCTGCGTGTCATGAAAAGAATTTCCCAAAGTTCTTAAAATCCATCAAACATCTCTGCGACCGTCTTCCCAGCTATCAGCTTCAGCTTCAGACATTAAGAAAACAAAAAACAGCCTTGCAAGATGTTCTCAACACCGCACTACACACAGTCCCACAACACGGCACACCTGACAGAAATACAGGTAAGAAAACAATGAACTAACGCCTTAGTAGCTTCAACTTTTGCAATCATGTCCATTTGACCTTTTACATCAACTTAATCACATGAGATTTACATTTTAACCTCGATGAATTAAAATATTTATCCACACATTTATTTAATTATGAACTTGGTTATGCACTGTGCACTTTTTAAACTAAACATTTTTTTAAACAGGGCTTACAAACTGGTGACGGCTTGTCTCAACTGATGACGTTTAAAAGCAGCGGGCTGATCCACGGCTAAAGTCCCTCAATATTTTTGCTGCATGTGTTTTTCCACAGCAGGGCAGGTAACAGAAGTTTACCTGTTGGAGGTGAGCTGTTTGCAGAGGTGCAGTAAGAGCCTGTTGTCTGCAGCTCTTCATCAACATCTCACTGTGGCTGTTTCTGCTCTTACTTTTCCTCCCTGCTATAGATTTTTCACAGTAAAAGTCCCCTGTTATTTTGTAATGTAAAAACTTTTATTGTGAAGCAGCAAATGGAAATGTTGAGTTTTTGAGCAGCAACTTCTCATAACTTCTAATCCGGCTGATAGCAAACATGAAACAGTAAAATAAAGCAGATATCTGCAGTAAAAACAGGACGCAGTAGAGAAGCAAAACTCCAAACCACAGAGATTCAGTTAGAAGCTACAGACGTACTGAGAGCTGAACACACAGAGACTTTTAAAGACATCTTTCTCTCTGGTCTCCTGCAGACAGACGGGAGGAGAGTCTCACATCACACGCAGTTTTTTTGAGGAGAAGAAGCGGGGTTGTCAGGGTTGGCTGCAGTCAGCAAGATGTCGCCACTACCTGCTTTTGGACCTACTCAAGGTGCAGCTTGGCGCAGCTTGGCATGGCATGGCGTGTCCAGACTGACCATGGAAACACAAATCGCTGCATCATAGCTTGAATCAGTAGGACGTGCATTGAAAGGACTCAAAGTTCACACGGTTCCCAACATGCGTCTTCAGGGGAACATCCCGGGGGAAAGTTGGCATCCACCACCCTAACCTACCTCCTTACAAAACAGCTCAGGACTGCTTCCTTGTTTATTCCCATGAGAGCACAGATCACGAGATCGCAGCCTTCCATTTCATTTTCATTTTTTTTCATTTACCTTCATTTGTTATAGAGGGACAACGTACATTAATAAACATTTTAAAAATCAAATGTAAATGCATCCAATTATAGCCAAATGGCTAATTTCCATTGGCAGCTCCCCTGCCAGAAGGAACACGGCTAAGTGACCTGGTAATAAAAGCTTCCAAACTTTTACTTTTGACTTTTTGTAGGAAAATATACGAATAGTTTCTGGGAACAGCCTGATCTGCAGCAGCAAAGGTTTATTTTTTTTTACTGGATGTTTGGATCAACGGATTTAACAGCATGTACACTGTGTGAAGTAGTGTACCAAGAATCGAGCCCTGTGGGACTCCGCAGGTGATTTCAGTTGATATGTCCCTCTGTCTGTGTAGTTATTACTCAACAATACGACAGCTATTTCAGTCCACAGTGGGTGACTACAGTGGGCTCTGTCTGACTAACACACTGATCACTGTATCGCTGCATCTCTCTGCGAGGTGGCCATCTGAAGTCATATGCTATCTAAGCCTGCCACAGCATATTAAGTGTGGGGTACTCTCAGAGCCACAGAGTGCCTATTCAACTGTCAGTGGGAAAAGCCAACAGAAGGCTTCCGTGTGTATCCTTTCATCTATATCCTATAAGCCTTAAAACTAATCACATCAACTCAAGCATGATGTGTCTGCGGAGACTCTTCTGAGAAAGGCTTGTAAAACTGTGTGAGAACAAAAGAGGATGAGGAGGGGGGTGGAGGAAGACAGAGCTTCATGTAATAAACTGCAAAAATTAAAACTGTCTAAAATATGACATCGACTGTGTCATCGTCAGCAGGCAAATAAACTAACACTTACAAAGATGGTGTTTATTGTTTTAGATGTTCTTCCTGTAGCCAGAGCATTAGTGAAACTATTGTTAGTGAAACATTTGTCTTCATTAAGACTTTTAAGACACTTTCATTAGCCGTGTTCCTTCACTTCCTCCTCCCATGAGGACAAACATGCCTGCCTTTTTACTCTGTCCAACATCTGACACTCCTTCAAAGTGGCTTTGTTTGATTTGCTGAGGAAGAGTGCTCACTTCTTCTTTTGTTCCAGAAAACATACACATACACCCTTGTTTGCTAACCTTGAGTCCTTCATGAAAACCAGACCTATGACAATAAATATTCATGACTTAAATTGCAGGAAGCAAAGTTTGAAAAAAATTAAACAGTCAAAAACTCAGCTCATGTGCTTCATCAGGACTGTGGGTGCAAAGCTCTAAACCTCTGTCAGAGCTGGAGGTGATAAGTCCCTTTTACACAGAGATCTAGCAATAGGGCCGCAATGAAGACCCTTCATTATGTCGCCTTTGCTTTTTTTTATACAGATCCAAACTACACAAGCAAAATGTCCAGCCCACTCTTAGGCCCAGTCCCAATACCTCCCCTTGTCCACTACCCCTTAGCCCTTGGCCCTACCCCAACGAGGCGTAGGGGTAGAAATCTTTCCCTAGGAATTGGGACACCGCTCACTACGTCACTGCGTCGGTTACGTTCACGCATACGTAACTATTTTAAACAGGAAGCTGCGAGCCATCTACATCTCCAATCCAATCTACAATGGAGTCTCATTCATCCTACCGATCGCGTTTGCCGCATTCATCATGCTTCGTTTGATGAACGACAGACGACAGGGGACTTCTGCTAGCTAGCTAACCAGCTAACATTACGAGGCAGCATAGTTATACTAGCTGGCGTGTTATTGTAATGTGAAAAATCTGACAATTTTGCAGAACAGGACAGATGACAGACGCCAGATAGTGCGAGCTAGCTAGCTAGCTAACCTGACAACGGTAACATTAGCTATGTATGAACTTTTTTTCTCTTGCTCTGTGGTAGCCATGGCGATGTCTACCCCTTGCTGACAAGTCAGCATCTGAATGCAAAAAGGAATTACGACACCCCTACCCCTCATGGGAACGTGCAAATGTAGGAGTAGGGCCAAGGGGTAGGGCTAAGGGGGGGTATTGGGACTGGCCCTTAGTCCAAACTTGTCAAATACCGCCACTTTGTCAGCGTCAAGACGTAACAGAAGGAGCTGGAAAGTCGCTGCAGGGTGGGTGGGATGTGGTGGATGCATCCAACAGACCCCAGACTTTCACTCGAAAGACCAGTGGGTTGGCTGTGGCTCAGAGTTTCAGCAGGTTATCCACTACTTGGGTGATCGTTGGCTCCTCCGGCCCACATGTTGAAGTATCCTTGGGCAAGATACTGAACCCTAAATTGCTCCCGATGGCTGATCCATCAGTGTGTGAGTGCGAGTGAATGGTTACTGAGTAGAAGGTGGCACCTTGTATGGCAGCCTCGGCCACCAGTTCCTGTATGAATGTAGAGCCAGACCGTGATGTTTGTTTTTTAAACGTAAACTAATCTAACCTACTTTTGTTGACATCCTGGCGTTGGTTGCAGTGTTGCAGAATATCAACAAGAGATGCAGGAGGTTACCTAGTGTGAGATATGTAGACAGAGTCCACTGACAAAGCAGTGATATGTGACAAACTGGGAAATGTGTTGAAATACCTTTAGGGTCCAATTTTAGATAGCGTGCTGATGTTACAGAAGCAAAAGAAGTGTGACAGGCAACATCGTCAGCCTCGGTTGTGACGTATATGCATCGGGCAGCGCTTTTTTCAATATACACAACCGTTTACTATCTCTGTTATATGGCAGTTGATCTCAGAGGAGCTCCTGGACCTCAAGTTGTGCGCAATTTCAGTTGCTATTCTTCTTCCTCGAGTTAGCTGCTAACTGCTGCTAGCTGCTTTTAAATCTCCTGGTCACATGCGTAACACGTCATCAGAACATCCTGCAGGCTGTCCCTTTTACACAGGGAGCTTCAGCGTAAGCCACACAACGTTCATCTTCACACACTGATGACACACAGCTGGTTGAATATCGGCAAAGTTTCCATGTTTACTTAGACTGGTCCCTGAGAACAGGGTCAGTCTTCATTCACTGTTATAATCATTAAAAAGCAAACGTAGCTAACTAGCCAGCTAACCCTGCACTTTTCAGGGTTTGATTTTGGTTTTGGTAGAGTGAAGAAATTTATATTTCTTTTATCTTATTTCCTGTCTTGATGGAACTTCTATGAAGTTCTTAATACTGTTGATGAGTTAACGTTTCCTGCCAATACAGAACTGGGTAAACTGTGTTCTGGTCAGTTCCTCTGTCACTACATCCCTGTGTGCATGCTTTCGTGTGTGTGTGCAGAAATGTGCATGGCGTGTTGGTGTGTGTGTTCGCGTCTGCCTGTCTGACCATGTTGTGTTCCAGTAATGACATCGGAAGCTGGCAGGTCTTCATGTCTCCCAGGCTGCATTCAGAGGGACTAGGCAACCTCCCCAGACTGGGCTGTCGGGGAAAATGGACTGAGCCAGTGAATCGGCAAACAGAGGAGCCGAAAAGGCAGGAGGATGGGAGAGCAGAGAGATAAGGGAGGAGGGAGAGTGTTGGTAAGGGGATAGAGGACGGGAAAACAGAGACGAGCACAGCTAGAAACTGACATGTGAGGGGAAAGAGGAGGCATTAGGGCAAAAGTAGACACCAGGAAAGTTGGGCACAAATTGAGGACAAATTGTGGCTCGGGTGGGGACAGGATTTTGCGGCATGAGGCATGAGAGAGCCTGAGGATGGGTGAGAAAGTGGAAGACAAGTGAATGGAGGCTGAGGACTGATGGGGGAGATAGAAGAAGCCCAGAGGATATAGAGGCGGGGAGCAGAATAGGTTTGGCTGACGTTCAGGCATGTGGAGAGCCAGGGGGGTGACAGGGGAGCATTGTAAATGAAGCAGAGGGGAGACAGAGAAGCGGGGGGACAGAGGGGACAGTTTGGGTGAGAGCGAAGGGGGTGGGCCGG
The DNA here is from genome assembly GCF_011397635.1 of Epinephelus fuscoguttatus. NCBI lineage: Eukaryota > Metazoa > Chordata > Actinopteri > Perciformes > Serranidae > Epinephelus > Epinephelus fuscoguttatus. The sequence continues at coordinate 2,650,952 of NC_064756.1, forward strand.
CAGTAGATTTGGCTGGTATGACTGGGAGATGATGGGGATCTTGCCCAGATCAGCTAAACAGTCTGTTATGTTTTCATTAACCACAGGAGATTGTCAGCAAGGCGGGGCAGCGGGCACAGAGAGTGTCTAAAATTAAATGGATGAGGGTTCATCACTGGGGAGAACTTCCCTCATTACACAGGCAGCAGACACAATGAGAGCTCACACGGCTGGATCCATTGTTCTGAGGCAGCAGTGCCAGGTCACACTACCCTGCAAAGCACCCACAACATACTTCAGCAGAAACAAAAGAATAAACGTGCCTGCTGACAATAACCGGTCAGATTTAGGGCCTGTTGGCAGCTAGAAATGAAATCAAGAGAGAATGAAAATGAAATTACTGCGAGGTGACCAGCGTCGGTACCTCTCAAGCTCTTATTCTCTGCCTGAGCCCCATTGGGCCCAATCCGACCCGCCGGGTTTGGGCCAGACCCGGCTGTAATTTTTCATTTTTGCCCTCAGGCCTGAATCTAGTCGGGTTACAGCCAGTTTAGCAGTGTTTTGTTTTTGATTTTTTATGAAATTGGCTCTTGTTCATAAATGGAGTTTTAATGGACTGACTAAAGAGGGAAAGAGACGGGGGGGATGGGGGACTGAGTAATGTAACTGGGCGACAGGGACGGAGCATGCAGCAAAGAGAGGTGATCATCATCTGCACCATATCGCCATGGATCGCCTCGAGACGCACCGGGGCCCAGCCCGTTGCGCTGAACCTGTCGAGCACAAGGCGACAGACTGTTGGAATAACAGAGGGAAGAGAAGATTGAGAAGTGGTGCTGGAACACATGTCAGCCCTTAGCTTGTAATAAATGTTTTAATATTTAAAAATATGGGCTCCAACAAACCCTGGACTTTCACCCAGGAGGCCGGTGTTCACTTCCTGTAAGACTGTAAAGCCAAACCCTGTTCTTTTTTTCTAAACCCAACCATGTGTGTGTGTTGTTGAAGGAAATAAATGTCAATTTGCTGCACTGTACTGAAGTAGTGCTTTTATTTTGAAAGAGACTGTATGAACATTGTCCATTTCCTGTGGAAACAGGTATGGATGGAGGGTGTAATGATGTTACGATCGCAACAATGAATGCAAATTCAGCCAATCCCCATAAATTCTATGCTACCATGCTCTGCAACGTTCCCTCATCTCGTCGCCAGTCTTTAGTCTGGTTTAACACAACTGCTGCACTTGTGACACACGCAGTCAGTACGTTTACATGGACAGTTTAATTCCACTTTCATTCGTAATGAAAGGCCATTCCGATTAAAAGTGGTCATGTGAACGGTCATTCCGATTGAAAATTAAATCCAATTAAAGGGGGTGGTTTATTCCATTTATCATTCCGAATGAAAGAATTTCTCGCACTTGTATACACTCATTCCTCTCCGCCTGGACTTTTTTGCTTAATTTAACTATAAAAGGGCCTGAAAATGTCCTGTGAGGAAGTGATTTTGCCTGTTTTTCCAGAACACTTTGAACTTTCAATATCTGACAGTTATTTACAATTTACTGCATGTAATAACAGTGTAATAACAGTTTTAAATGAAGAAAAACCAAAAAACAGAATTTGGTTTTAGAGATTTAGTGAGGAAAAAACACTGCAATTGTACATGAACAACAGATTTTGCATAATAAATTTGATATTATAACAGTATAAAACATATTTACAATAAAGTTTTTTGAGTCTTTGTCTCTCGATGTGCAAAAACAGACCAAAATGAAAACTATAGATAGGTGTTCTTTGTTTCAGTCCAGAGGAACTTCCTTCCTTTTTCCAGGTTTGCTGCTGCATTCTTGTTGGTGTTTTGACACAGGAGTTTGAGAATGGCAGCATCCAAACAGTGTGCAAAAACTTCACCTGGGGGTGGGTTTCCCATATTGAGGGGGGGCTGGACCCCAGGGGCACATTTGGGGACAACAGCTCTACGGCCCTGAGTGTGTCTTCTGCCTCTCGCTCTCCCAGGTCTGTCACTTGAGGGTGGCTGCCCCTCACCACAAGACAAAGTGAAAGTAGTGGAGAAAAATATTCAGCTTGTTCACACACTATATAGTAAAAACAAGGCATGGTACATTGTTCAAAGATATACATATACATACAATCACCACTTGGTAGCCAACACTACACTAAAAAAGTCACCAAACATAAAATGAATGCGCCATATTTTGTCATGCACACATTTACGCATGAAGTAAAAAATACACATACATTGTACAAACTTACTGACTTATAACACTGCTCTAACGGTGACCACACAATACAAACATCGATTTACACACACAATAACTTATACAAAGTAAAAACGAGATACTATCAAGCCTCATTCTGGATGAATGAAGCTCTCTCCGGCTACAGAGAGCTTCATTCAACACGGAAATTCAACAGGTCTAACGTTACCTTTCTTCGCCAGAAATTGCTCTTCAGCTGCTCCATCTTTCTCCAATCCATCCCTGAACCTCAGTGGTGGTTTTATCACCCGGGAGGACTGTCTTCCAGACATTTCTTTCTTTCTTTCTTGACAAAATCGCTACTCTGCTCCACTTCTCTGCTCTGTTGTTGTTCCACGTATACACCGCGTCTGTGTGGGTGGAGCTGAGAACAAAGGGGCGGATTTGCGGTCTTCCTGCAACAGCGCAAATGAAGTTACCATAATAACCCCATGTTGGCTGTGAAGCGCAACTTCTCAGCTTTCAGAAACCGTTTTAATTTTTCCGATACGACAAACCGTCGCGGAATTACGATAATGCAAAGTGTGCTTGCATAAATGTGTCGTCGACGACACACTAGGTGGAGAAGAGTTAAGTTCCTTCTGGTCTTTCTGCGCATGCTCGTTAATGTATATAGCATGCATAGCAACGGGCTGAGATAGAGCAGTCAGACTCGTTGCACTCACCGGTTTCTACCTCCCTTCTCCTCCTCAACAGACGAAGCATTAGCAGAACAAGGTTGTTGTCGTACTGCTGCTTCAAGAATATAAGCAAAACAAGCCCGAAAAAGGCACTAAGAACGGCGTCGTCAAGCATCTTGTTATCCGGAGCGAGGATTACAGTGTTTTCTTCTGGTAAACGTAAACACGTAACATCCGCCCCGCCCCCTATCCAATCAGAAACCTTCCCTGCCCCAAACCTTGTGCAGACCTGAATAAAGGCGATTAAACTGATCTCCATGTAAACCCTCATTCGGAATGAATATTTCCCATGTAAACTACCTGGAAAGACTTTAATTCAGAATGATTTCATTCAGATTTATTTCATTCTGAATGAGAAGCCATCATGTAACCACACCCAGTGAAGGCATAACTGTTAGCATCACGCGGCTAATGTTGCCCAACATTTATGAACAGGTTTAATGACCGAGTCGAGCCGTTTCAGTGTCAGTGTGAGTTTGTTGGGACAGTTTAACGGCTCAGTGTTGGATGTTAGTCGCCACTTCTGTGTTAGTCGCAGTGCCGCACTGACCAGGCAGAGACAGCAGGCAGAGAGCTGCTTATAGAGACGGTCCTTCAGCTTCAGCTGCAACAGCTGACCGTTGGTAATTAGCTGTTGCTTCCCAGCTCCCATCCAACCCTGAGACAAAAGCATGCATTGCAATTCTGCAGGAGCTGATGTGAAATCAGTGATTTCAGGTTGCAGCAAATTAAGTTATAACTAAGGTTCAGGAACACAACCACACTTCTCCCTTCTTCTCTCTTCCTTCTCAGCAGGACAGCAAAGTGGCTCAGCTGCTGGCACCGTCGCCTCACAACAAGATGGTCCTTCATATGAAACCCAGAGGGGTTACGCAGCATGTGGTCTCGACCCCCCAGGTTCATAAATGCTCCAGCCTCAGCACGACTCCATCAGACCCCACGAATTTAACATCCCTTCTTCCCCCTCCTCTCCTTGACCCCCATCATCCCACCATACACGTCCCTGACCAGCCTTCAGGCCCCGTTCATTCTCTGGCAAACAACCCCCATCATCCTTGATCCTCCAGGCATCAAATGTAACCACTTTTATACTGTACACATGGCATGGTCTAGTGAATCCTAAAAAAGGCTGCAAGATTCTGGTGGGGCTTTAGCAGCCAAATGCTCCGCAAAGAGCTCAACATGTCCCTCAGGAGTTGGTGAAGAGGCAAAACAGAGCTAAAGGAAATTACATGAGGTGAGGTTAACAAAAGCCTGTGGACGCAGTTAATAAAATGGTGAGCATTAATCACAAATCTACAACAGGAGGCTGACCATGATCTCCTGCAAGAAATTGGACTCTTTTCATGTCCACCTCACCACACAGAGGGGACACAGAGTCAGTCATTGGCCCTTGTTGGTAATGATGAAGTGTGAGACTGTAAAACAGGGACACATGTATGAGGGTACTGGCTGTTTGTCAGGTGCTGCAGTAAGATGCTTGGTTGCCAGCTGATGTTCAGTAAAGACACTTTTCCTGTAGATAAGTGATATAAAAATAACATCTAAGACATGATGTTACCACTCAGGAGGCTAAGCTGCTGTGCTCGGCAGATATGCTTTAATTTGTCACAGTGATGACGGGGGGATGCTGACACGTTGTAAAGTTTGGGGCAGAAGCCACCCTGCAATTATTTCCTGCTCACTCTGTTCTGGTAAGGCTCAAAAGGTATTCACTGGGATTAGACGTGTTTTCATCGTGTATAAACCAGATTTACTTTACAGCCAGGTGGATTAGTCATCAACCAGTCAGCGCTGACACTCACAGGAAGTGAGGAAGTTTCAACTTTATACAAATGTCCTCTGACGCGTGGGAATGAAAAGAAATAGCACTCAACAACTCAACTCAGAAGATGCCGTCTCAGATGTACTGTGCATATTCAACAGTACATGTCGGAAGGTAAATACACTGCAGAAATACACTGTAGTACGTATGAGAGGTAACTTAGTGCACCAGTATGTTGGTCATGTCAGTACTGACATGCCTGAAAGCTGCTGAGAGGCAAGACGCAGCCTGCATCCCTCAGATCCTGACACGTGAATACGGAGTGACACTTAAAGAAGAGGTGCCCCGCTTCATGTTGGCCCCTGTCCTTTAGGAAGTCTGTGCACACCAGTGGGTATTAACCTCCTGAGTCCCAAATTCCACCAGATGCGTCTGGAACGGCAGCAGAGCCGATACGTTTCAATTCTAGTCATATACTAGAACCGGCTGCGTTTCCATTACAGCTGCGGCGCTCCGGAGCCCTCCGCAACAGATACGCAGGACTTCTATTTCTGCCGGACGCCAGAGCACAACGCAGCAATTCAGCACGGAGCAGATCGTGCGGGGCAGGAAGTCGTGCACAGAAACAAAATAAAACATCTGGTTAATTTTCAAAATAAAATACAGTGTTCACAGCGGATCATATTTCCCTGCACTACACCTTGAAAACGTCATAATGGGCAGAGGCAGGCCTGAAGTCAACAGGTCAGAGGTTTTCAGACGTCATTTCACCCCGTTGACACCATGGACGAGGAGATGTTAATCATGGAGGTGCACCCAGATGTCTTCCTGCTACTCCTCTGGTTTTGTGGTTCTGTTCATAGAAACTACATCTTGTTATATCGCGCAATTATGTGTGAATTCACGAGATCTCGTGGGTCCTCGTGACTCCCGCTGTCCCGCGGAGCTGCACCGCTCCGCACAGCAAACGCAGCCGGTGGGTGTTGACGGACGGCGGAGCATGCAGCAGATAGCCAGCGCTGCCGTTCCACAACGGACACGCATCCAGTGGAATTCCGGTGTGAGTCCCACCTGGACCCATTTTTGTCTTTTTTAGGGGGAGACAGCAGGTCAACAGTACATGCCACACAGATGTGAAATACATCACCTGAAATCAGGACCTGAGGATTAATTTGAGATTAATTTAAAGTTCAGAGTGGTTAGGAGCTTAGAACATTATGATAAAAATTATATGATAGCCATTCAAGTTTCTCACCAAAAGCTGCATTGTACAAGATTACAGTGAACACATCATGAGAATGTTATAGTTCATCCTCACTCATACTCATTTTTACTGACTAGTGCTGGAACGCTTCACAATGTAAATCAACGATAATGAGCTCTCCTCCTGCTGATTTTATTTGCTTTCTTTCCACACACACTAGTAGCTGAGTGGGCACCTGAGAGCCATTTGTGGCACCACCTATGGATAAGGCCGGCACTGATTTTTGCCCCAAACTGCATGTGATTAACATAAAGTGGCCGTGGGTGTGGGTGTGGAGGGGAGACTTGTGGGTACCAATAATCAGTTTTCATTCAGATGCCTGGAGGTGAGAAGCCAAGAGTTTTCCCTCGCCAATATTTACCCAAATTTTGGAGCGTTATTTAGCCTGCTTCCTGACAACCATGTCATGGTTGGTATCAATGGATTCTTCAGGTCTAAAATTTTCAGATGAGACCAGTATCATCACTCTTTAAAACTCAGCCCGCTACAGCCTCTGAAAGACAGGAATGAGAGTTGGGATCGCCAGTAGCCCGACAGGTCTCAGATCTCAATCACAACCTAATAGTTTTCTGATTTCTCCAACTTTCAGCCGCTGGGCTTCACTCTCAGTGGATGTTTACACATTAAAACCTCATGGAGGGAAAACTATTCTTTGCTGTGCATTGAAATGCATTACAGAAAGTCAGTTTGTTCGGTTTTATGAGCTTTTTCTGAGATTTGAAGTTTGAAAATGGTCAAACGGTGTGCATGGGGTACATGCAACTCTGACACAAGGTATCCTGAGAGGCTGGGCGACCAGGTGTATTTTTACACTTTAAACCACATCTCAAGCGAGAAAAGTGTCTCCTTTGGATAAAGTTGTGTGGTAACGTTAGACCACAACATCAACTCAACGTGAATAAGATTAACAATGATGTCTACATCTGTTCTAAGGTAAGTCAACATCGTGTTTGAGGCAACATATTGTCACTTTGCTGGAAAGAAATATAAAGTTATCTTTAACATCTCTAGCTAACGTTAGCTAAAGTTAGCCTAACGTTAGCTCCTAGCTGCGTTGTTCATCATGTCACCTTGTTTGCTGGGAGTTCATTAGCCTATTTTGTTCTAGTTTTGTACTTTGGTGATGGTACATCATTGTTAGCTGTTGTCCAAAGGGCTCTAGTTAAGCTAACGTTAACTTCTGGAGCTTAGCTTCATTAACTTATCTGTAATGGCAGAGATAACAAAGGTTGGCAAACGTTATGCTGAATGATTCAGTGTAAATACTGTAGCACCAAACTAACGGAGAGACACTCTTGGTAAAGATGGTAAAAAGGCCGTTATCCTTTTCTCATATTCTGAGCCAAAAACCTTAACTTCAGTGGCACTTTAACTTGTTGTCTTTGATGGTGACGGCAACCAGATGCGGTTCACAAGCGTACACTGTGACCTGTAAATTTTGGCTTGTAATTTAAGCTTTTCATCGACCTTCTCAACAATAAAATGATGAATATATCCCTCCAATGCGTAGTTTAGGCCCTTTTGGTTACTTCTCAATGACATCTGATCGTTATGTCCCCAAAAATCATCAGTTGCCTCCTGTGAAATGCCGTGTACTGTGACACCTGCCATAGCGCCGGGCACTGAATGTTGATAGTTTGTCCGAGTGAGTGGAGGGGGCGTGGCTTAGCCATAGGTCAATTTTTCCTTTTCTGGGGGAAGGGAGTTTTTCCTGATCCACTGTGAGGGTCCAGAGGACAGATGGATGTTGTATGCTGTAAATGATTGGGCTTTATAAATAAAGCTGAATTGAACTGAAGGCAAAGATCAAATGAAGATGTAATTATCAAACCTAAATCAACTCATCATGAACATAAATATGCCTCACACAGTCACCACTGCAAACTGATCACTGCTGAGTGTCTCATTTGGCCTCCGTAGACTTAAAGTATCCGAGGAGAGATTAAGATCAAAGGTATTTCTAAGTTCTTAATGGAGTGATGTAGGTGAGGAGGAGATCAAACAGGTCAGGTCTTGGCGCTCAGTCAGGGTCTAAAATTAGCATTTACAGTAAGTCTTGTCAGCACCAAGAGGAAAATCGTTTCTTTCATTCTCATCCACCTTTGAGGAGGTAGGAAGAAAGATTCAAGGTTAGTAATGCTCCTTTCCTGCAGAGCCAAGCTGTGAGTCACATGAGAGAGGACACATGTACCACAGAGCTGCTGTAAGGGGATTCATGTAAAGGAATGAAAGCATTGTCAACTAAGACATATTGTCAGTGTAACAGAAGCAGCATCAACGGTCATGGCCAATAGCTGATGTGTCTAAAGACTACAGCGAACAGTTAGATTAAAGACGAAGGACTGACAGAAGGTTAGAGAGGAGGGATGTGTTGTTGGTGAACTGTGCTGTGATCTCAGGTCTGAAAAGAAGATGAAAGTTTTGTTACTGTATGTTTCAAACATATCAGAGACACATCTCACATGGATCCTCCTCAGCTGAAGACAGTGTTTCACTGTGCATGTTTCAGTGAGTGTCACCGTAACTCCTTATGATTTTATCCTATCTTAAAACCCACAGAGCTCACACCCAGTCCTAGTTAGGGTAAAGGCCACTGGTCAGTGTTGGGCTGTTGGTGAGCGTCTGTCACCCTACTTCAGGGGTCAGCAGCCTTTACTATCAAAAGAGCCATGTTTTACCCAATAAATAAAAAAATATATATCTGGAGCTGCAGCTAATTTCATCTAAATTAGCCTAGAAATATTCCCAATGGGTCTAAATGAGCAATCATTAGTATATTTTACAACAAAGTAACTCAGTGTTAGTGGGAACAGCAAACAAATCTGTCCACTCAGTACGAAATTCTCTGAGACATTTTCTTTTTTACATTTGGAATCAATAGCTCGCCTCACTAAAGAGACTCAAGCTCAGCCATCGCTGTTGAGATTCGGCAAATTCTAGAAAAAGGCGCCAGGCCGTAGATATCTGATGCACATAGCTGACGAGGCTTCAACAACGATAAATGAGAAGTAAAATGTTAAAAAAGAAGCCACATGTGGCTCCTGAGCCGCAGGTTGGCTCCCCCTGCCTCAGTCAGTGTGGTGTGTCTCGCACTGTTGCCTCTTGTTGGCTGCTATCTGCTATTTTTTTGGCCGATTCAGTGAGTGAATCAGCGTTGGAGGTGGTGGAGCCTGTCAATTAATAAAATTTCTCTAACTATCAGTTCAGCTCAGCACTCGAGAAGAGAAACTGAAATGAGGAAAGTAAACAAAAAGCCAAAGTCCAGAGAGAGGCCAAAACAAACTTGTTTCATAAGGTCAGATCATTTTTCTTTATCCAACTTTTTAGCAGAAACATTTCCTGATGGTTTGTACTATTGTTCACTGGTGCACAGTAAATACACTCTGTTCTTTCAACATTGGAGCGTGTTGGTTGGTTGGCCGTGACTTTTTGGCCCAGACATGGTGATGTGAGGCAATGCAGAAGGGGTCTACATCGACACTAGCTCTCTTAAGTCTGTTTGGTGTGTCTGAGCCTTTACACTTCACACCTTTTTCTTCCAGATGCCAGCGTGCATTTAAAATCACACACCAGGGCAGCGTGATGTGTGAAAAAAACAAAGCCGACGCCTTCTTTATGGCTGTCTTGCAAAATCATTGTGTTAAAGGGGCTATAGAACGCCATGTTTCTCCTCCAAAGTAGGTCAGGACCTGCATACATACAATGACATACTGATGGGGACCATCCATTTTCATCCACTTATCCAGGGCTGGGTTGCGAAGGCAGCAGGCTAAAGCAGAGTACTCCCAACGTCCCTCTCCACAGCGACACTTTTCAGCTCCTCTTGAGGGAGTCCCAGGTGTTCCCAGGCCAGATGAGATATATAATCCCTCCAGTGTGTTCTGGGTCTGCCCCGGGGCCTCCTACCAGCTGGACGTGCCCAGAACACACTAACAGGAGGCGCCCAGGAGGATCCTGATCAGATGCTGAACCACCTCAACTGACCTTTTTTGATGAAAAGGAGCAGCGGCTCTACTCCGAGTCTGACTCCTTCCCCTGTGTCTAAGGCTGCTTGTATCTGCGATCTCATTCTTTTGGTCACTACGCAAAGCTGATGACCATAGGTGAGGGTTGGGACGTAGATGGACCAGTAAATCAAAGGCTTTGTCTTCAGGCTCAGCTCCCTCTTCACCACGAAAGTCCAGTGCAGTGTTCATATCACTATGGATGCTGCGACAAACCGCCTGTCCATCTCACGCTTCATTCGACCCTCACTCTACAACTCTCTCCCAACCCAGAGGGAGCAAGCCACCATTTTCTGGCAGAGAACCATGGCCTCAGATTTGGGGGTCCACGTCATTGGTCCAACATCCCATTAGTCCGACGGTCCGCGGTGCTGAACGGCTCCCAGCGGGCGTATTTCTACCTTGATGGTGCGCCGCAACTGGCTCTGGGTCAGCTGGGAAAGGCTTGAGGCGGAGCAGGCTCACGGCTTATGTGTTTGCCACTTTCTTTTTCATTTTAACCCACACCATGATCTTTTCCTGACCCTAACCAAGTGGTTTTTGTGCCTAAACCTAACCAGACCTTAACCACAGGGCATCATGATGATCTCAGAACAGACTTCGGAACAATGGGTTTAATATGGTCAGAACAATGGGATGTGGGACCAATGGGCAGTTCCCAGATTTGGAGGTGCTGACTCTTATCCAGATCCCAGTGTGTGCTGGAGGTCACGGTGCATTCATTTTTAAAAATATTAATATTTTTATTGACGTTTTGAACATCATTTGTGACTATTCAAGTTTAACAAATAGCTTTACGTGCCTCAACACAAATTTAACTTCTCCAAAGGTGAATATTTCTGCACCTTGAGAAAATTTGTCTTTGAGAAATACACCTGAAACAAAACCTTCAGATTTTAGTAATTTACTAAAAATAAATTTACTGTAGGTGATTTTTATTTCTCTCCTGACTTTAATCATGACACAGTGTGAAATAATCTATGGATCACAGGAAGGACGTGTGGACCCACCACATCCACTCAGCTCATATTCATCCTTTCTAAATCCCATCAACTAAATCATGCCACTTCCTCCCAACCTTTGTTTGTTTAATTCTGTCTGCGACATCCATCCCACACAGCCCAACATCAGACTGATCAATCACCACGCTGCCTCACACTGCTGCCATTGTCAGCGCCCTCCCGGAGTCAAGGAACACACTGACAACCTCTGTTTGCATCCTTTCTCTGGGCCTTGAACGGGCCATATAGTCCTCCCTTTGTCCGCCCCGCCCGTATTGATGGAATCTGAAAGTAAGCAGATTTGCAACGGATATTAACAGTAGGCTCGCAGAACAATGGCACGAAGAAGCATGGCACAGGGTTGAGAACAAATGTGTCCTTTATGTTCAGGCCTTGTTCTGAGAACAGAGGGGAGGAGAGGATAGGGAGATGTATGAGGAGGGGTGTATTCTCACACTGCAGATGGAAATGAGAATATCTGCACACACAAACACACACACACACACACACACACACACGCAAATCTAAGTCAGACACCACCATGAGCTCATGTTGACAGCCAGACTCTCTCGGAAGGCCCAGTGTGCTGACAGAGATTAAAGGAGGACATCACACACACACTCACACACACACACAAACACACATCAAACATATTCTGCTCCTCCAAACAAGCAGCTGGGGAGTCTGCGGTGAACATCTATATCTTCAGCTACAGTAGGCTTCCACTCCTCACTGCCAATAAGGGAGGCTTTACTCCTCCCTCGATGGCTCCATCCTTCCATCCCTTTGACAGCATCATGGGGGGTGTTATTGGTTGAAGCTGCAGGGAGTCTCTTCACACACACAGCTCCCGCTCCAGCCTGCTGTAATGCAGCACCTCTGTGGGGTCAGAGGAAAGCTGCACTGACATGCGTAATAACATCTCTATTCCCTGTGTCGTTAACAAGATACGCTCGCATTTACAAAACCCTTTTTACGTGTGCACACAGGCTTTTTTTAAACACGTGTAAACCTGCTAAAAATAGGAAATAGACTCCTTTCCTATTGCCAAAGCTGTGTAAACAGCTCTGAAACAGATGATTACGCCTGTCTGTGTGTGGGGGAGGTTTTTTATTGTGTCACGTCAACCCGGTCTCACTCCGAAGTCGTCAAAAACCAGTGACTTTCGGTGTCAGACACCGACAAAAAAAGTCTGTCCTTTCACGTTGGTATGATAGGCAGCCAGTTGCCTGGTGGGATCAGGTGAAACTGTGGTGGGACAGCAATGAAACCTAAGGCAGCAGAAAGCCAATTAGGGCGGACGGGAGAGATGGTGGACAGTGTCCAAAGTCGTTGAAATCCGGTGCTTGGTGACTTGCGGCATCAGAAACCAACAAAAAGGCGTCCTTTAATATTGGCATGATATGTGGCCGGTTGTCATTATAATTTAACATCAGCAGCATCAGGGGGAAACGTGGCAGGACAAGGATGAAAGTTAAGGGGGCTGAGTCTGAGTAGGGCATGCGGGAGGGGATGTTAATCAATCAATTCAATCAATTTTATTTATAAAGCCCAATATCACAAATCACAGTTTGCCTCACAGAGCTTTACAGCATACGACATCCCTCTGTCCTTAGGACCCTCACAGCTGATCAGGAAAACACACCAATTTTTACCCAGGAGAGCAGTGTTCACATCTCATAAGATTCTAAAGCCGATCCCTGTTCTTTTTAGCTAAACCCAAACGTGTGTTGGTTCAGTAAATAGTCTGCACCAGGATGTTTCCGTTGGTGCGAGTTGTGAGCTGTAATTCAGCAGTAAATAATCAGCCGTGTTTGTCTGACTGTGGATGGTGGAGCTGCTGAATGGATTTGTGGAGTTAGTTAGTTGCAGCGGTGGCTGTTAGCAGCTAGCTCCGCTTGTTAGTCACTGAATGGCAGCGGAGCTAGCAGCCACCGACTGCCAGACTTCACATCTGTTGATCCCTGCAGGACTTTAATTTATCTGACAGTAATCAGTGTGTAGCTGCTGCCATGTTGAGGCAGAGGGTGCTGTCTGTAACTCTGGTTGAGGGTGAGAGGCTGTCAGCAGATAAACAGAGATGTGTGTGGGTACATGTAACAGGCTGAAGTTGACACGGCGTCCCAGAACGTCAACAGCCAACACACCCAGGGTACCTTGAACGTTGTATCCGGACGTTGAAAGTCAGTGACCAAACATTAATATGTAATGAGGTCACAGTGAGAATATGTTGGCTATTCAGTATGCAATAAATATTTCCTGAGTCCTCTATATTTGTATACCTTGTAGAAAAACAAACAATAGTGACTTTGCTCTTTAATATGTAAAAAAAAGTTGGAAAAAAAACACATTAATTCAAAAACATAGCTGATACACGGATGTTACGGTCAGGTGGTGGCTCTCGGTTACACCTCACAGAAGCAATTGAGGAGACAAACTTGTGATGTTTGGACAAGCAGCTTTCTCCCTGAATGTTTTGTGATAAAGAGGTGAAAATGATGCGTCCAATTGCCGAGAGCCCTCTCTGAATATTTACCACCATTATAAAGTGCAACACAGGGACTCTAGAACAATGTTGTGTCTGCAGACCGAGCTACAAGACTTACAGCTGCATTCAGGTTAATATCTTTTTAATGAAATACATGGATTTCAATCAGGAGAGTCTGGTTCTGAGAGAAAAATATTTGTTTACATGTGCACATAAGCATGAGAAATGTGAAATGTATTGCGATAAGACCCCATCATGATGTCATCTATTCCAGTAGGGTGGTAAAGACGTAGTAGACGAGGGAATCCCCCCGCCATGTCAACTTCAGCCTGTTACATGCATTGTCTGTTTTCAAAATAAACTTCTGTTTTCACAGGAAATGTACAGTTTGCATACAGTGTCTTTCAAAATAAAAGCACTACATCAGAACAACACAGCAAATTGACTTTTTTTGTGCCCAACGACTTCGGAGAGAGACTGGGTTGGATTGGTTAACTAGCAGAGGGTACGTAGTCAGCTGACTGGTGGAAGTGGTGGGAGTGGGAAGGAATGCAGCATAAAGAATGTCCTCCTGATTGAACTTATGCTGAGCTTCGCTATTAAATCACAAGTCATAAAATACCACTGCTTGGTCAGTGTTTACGTGTTAGACACCAACGAGAACTGCCGGGCAGCGTCAGTATAAAACTCCAAGGAACGGCATCGGCTTAAACACCACCGATAAACAGCGTGACTTAAGCAACTAGAAGGCAAGTGGGAGAGGAGGTGGATGTGTTCAACAAACACTGGACTTTTACCCATGAGCTATGTGTTTGCTTCCTGTGTGAATGTTGAGCCAAATCATGATGTTGTCATGAGTCACACAAGGACATAAACTTAACATGAGGTAAGTTTGTTTTGGAAAAGACTGTTTGTATCTAATGAGCAGAAACTGCGCATGTCCTGTGAAGTGTATTTCGAAAACACACAATGCATATACATACCAGGGGTCGCATTAACCGGATATTCTCAGTAATTGACCTTTTTTTACAACAATGACCGGAAAATCTGAAGGCCGTCGGTGATTTTGACCGGTTGCAATTACCACCCCTGCCCACTTGGCGGCACAGTGCACAGTCAGTGGTTTAAGTGGCTGCCGTTTTCACACTGCAGAGAAAAAGTTATTCATCTGCTTCATGTAGCGTTGTTGACATAACGCCCTGGACACACCGGACGCGGAACCGAAGCGCAGCGCCCAGCAGAGGAGGCAGTTTTCAGTCAGCGCCCATGTTAACCTATCTGACTGTCCACACAGGCCGCTGAGCAGAGCGGAGCGCCCGCGGAGGCAGCGCTTCAGTTCAGTGTCTGGTCTATTTTTCACGGGAGCTGCGAGCACTTCTGTCAAGCTGGATCGAGCGGATCGTACCAAGCGGGAAGTCGGACACAGAAAAGACGAGAGAATCCGGCCAATTTTCAAAATAAAATAACAACAGCACGCACTGAGGAACGTGAGGAGGAAATACCGTGTTTATAATTTAAAATAACACAACAGTGCATAACACATTTTACAATACCATAATCGCTTCATTACAATTTTAATTTTGTGTCACCGAGCCTACAGACATAACTACATAACGCCCTGGACGCCCTGGTGTTAGTGACGTGTTCGTGCCGTCCGGTGTCCAGGGCGAAGCCAAATGGCACTGCGGTGTGTGGATGTCTGTTCATCTTTTCGTTCATGTCCTTATTAATGCACACTTTATGACTTGCTTGTTGGATTTATTAAAAACGAACAAATGAAAACTAAATGTCTTTGAATATCTTTATTATCATTTAAAAACGAAAATTAAAATGACCGGTAAAAATAGATTATGACCGGATTTTTATGACCCTGTCGGTCAAAATGACCGGCGACGAAAAAGTCTAGCACAATGTCTGATACATACATGCATATAACGGGCGTAAATTGACACAGCGTCCCAGAACGTCAACAACAGATGCACCCAGGATACCTTGCCGTCATTTGTAGACATCAAAAGTCCTGCAGTGATATTTCATGAGTTGAGAGTGAGAGTATGTTGGGCTATAAACACAAACAGCAGATGTAATAGACAATCCAGTGAAACCAGTGTGGAGCTTAAACCTTTCTAACTGCCTCTCAGCATGTGACTGTGTCTGAATGGTGTGATGGTCAAACTCTGGGGCCACAGCAGAGACAGATGGTGAACGCTCCCTAATTTATTTACTAGCCAAGGGAAGAAAATCAGATGGAGGAAGAGAGAATGTGAGCGTGTGTGCCGACAAACTCAACATCAGAAATATTATTCAAGACACAATTTCCACACGTAATTGAAACTGAAGCTTATATTAAATTATAGTGAGATGAAGTCTCATCTGAAAAATGGATCATGCAGAGTGTGTTTCTGAGTATAAAACTTTTTTCTCCAGATGTCTTAACTTAACGAATAAAAATAAGGGGACTTATTGTTTCAAGCCACTGGCCTTGCTTTTGTCACAGTGGTCACATCCAAAATTTGGGTTTCATTTACTTTGCTTCAGCTGATTATTCTCCTTTAAGGTCCAGTGTGTCGGATTTAAGGGTTTATATTGGCAGAAATGTATTATTGAAACACATTATTCATTCATAATAATTCAAACATATAACTTCTGCTTTGTTGCCTTTTATTCAATAATGCAGATAGACAGGAAAAGGGAGAGAGAGAGGGCGACATGTAGCAAAGGGCTGAATCAGTGTTAATTTTGTTGACAAGAACTATGATGGAAATTGTTCGTCAAGGACCTTTGCTCCATGACGAAAACGAGGTGATGATGAGCTTAAAATAGATCTTGATCGTAAACTAGATGAGACATGATGAAAATGTTGGTGGTGGACTCTCTGACATTGAAAGCCGAGAACAGTCGTGCTTGTAATTATCTTCAGATGCCTGATGAGCGACAGGCTGGTAAACTCCAGTAAATAGTCTGCACCAGGATGTTTCCGTTGGTGCGAGTTGTGAGCTGTAATTCAGCAGTAAATAATCAGCCGTGTGTGTCTGACTGTGGATGGTGGAGCTGCTGAATGGATTTGTGGAGTTTGTTAGTTGCAGCGGTGGCTGTTAGCAGCTAGCTCCGCTTGTTAGTCACTGAATGGCAGCGGAGCTAGCAGCCACCAACTGCCAGACTTCACATCTGTTGATCCCTGCAGGACTTTAATTTATCCTGCAGTAATCAGTGTGTAGCTGCTGCCATGTTGAGGCAGAGGGTGCTGTCTGTAGCTCTGGTTGAGGGTGAGAGGCTGTCAGCAGATAAACAGAGATCTGTGTGGGTACATGAGACCCTAAAAAAGAGGCTGGATCATGGGGAGTACCACCAGTTGGTCCAGGAGCTTCTCCTCCATCATGGACGTTTACAGGCAGATTTTAGGATGACTCACGGGCAGTTTGACAACCTGCTGTCTATCATCAGGCCGTATAGCTCTGGGTATCCAGCAACCACTACCACCAGTTTCTCCTCCATTGTTCACCAACTGTAAACTTGTTGTCGTGACCACCACAGAAGGCCCGCCTCTCAAATCATCCCATTGGACAATGGGGAAAAAACATGATGTGGGTCAGTTTTCTGGTCTGCACACGTTCCTAAGCATCTCATTTTCAGGGCACAACAGCTGCACCCTGAGATAAACTGAATTCAACTTTTGTAACACAGCAGCGCGCACCTAATGTGTGATGAGGAACAACCAATCACAGCTGAGAGATACAGTCCCCTTCTTCAGTAAATATCAGTCTGGAGAAGAAGTTGATCCTGTTAGTGCAGAGCTGTCAGAGCTTTACATTGGTCCCACAGATGATAGGTCTACACACTTCTAAACAGCACCTGCAAGAAGATCTGCTCTGCACTCAGGATTTCAGGCAAATAGGCTGTGACAAGGTGCTGGTTATGGCTGCTGAGCAACCTCAGACGCAACCTGCCGCCATGCTCTTGAAAGCTGGCACAGAAATGGCCTAAGAGTATCACCCAGCACGCGTTTCCCCCTTAAACCACCTCACCAGTCTGTATAAAAGGTACAAACACAGACTGCAGGGACAGAGATGTTCCACCAATAAGCCGACAGTGGAGTAACTAGACGCCAATGCTGTTGTGTCACAGGTCGCACCGTGTTTTTGGTGTCATGATTGTATCCTTTCAGTTTTCTCTTTTTTGCATCAACACGGAGAACAACAGTTGCACCTGATCCACTCACACACTGTGAACTTTGAATTCCAACAAATCATTACAGGTTTACTGTTACCTACATTCAAACATTGTTGAGTCAATTAAGAGCTCACTGCGAGATAATCAGTTATCGTGGACACTATAGTAAGAGGGTGGCCAATTATATCAAAGGTATGTTGCTCTTGTCTGTGGACGTGTGGGTCAAATATTGCATCATTGGTCTGTGAGTGGAAGAAGAAAACTTAATTGGCTGTATAATTGTATCTTCTTCTTTACCCACAGCAGCAGGGAAGAAAGGATAGAAAATACTGATCAGTTGCACCATTACACTCTGCAGCGCCCTGGCTGTAGTAAAGAAGAGGTGAACCTGTTAACTTATCAACCTCTGTGAGTAAAATGAGAGGTTGATGTGATATTTACGGTTTAAAGACGAGCTGGATGTTGTTGCTCAACACACTATTTCTCTGTTTACACTGAAGCTTTCATTCAGATCGTTGTTGGTGATGACAAAGACAGAAACACCGTCACAACCTGCAGAACGCCACCACGATGACAAAAAGGAGAGTTTGAAAGGATTTCTCTTTGGGGTGTCAGTTAGCTAGTGGCAGTACGCAGCCTTGTTGCTAGGAGAGATGAAACTCCAATCTCTTCTATTGGCCAGAAAGATCAGGATGTTCGTCCAATAAAAGCCTCACAGCAGCCGGACAGCAATCGCCACCCAGACACGATTATGATGGTGCCTTGGACTGATGTTGGAGTGGACTGAAAAGCACCTGTTGGAAAGGTCAACAATGAAATTGCTGGAGGAGAAGAGAGGGTTAAGGTGTGTTTACACACACACACACACACACACACACACACACGTGCATCTTAGTCTGAGTCCTGTCCACATACAGTACTTACCTGCAAATGAATGTTTCACTTTGTAGTAGAAATAAAATACAGAAAGAACTTTGAGTTAAAATTTGTAAGTGCCTCTGTACAGGGTCCAGAATATTGTGCCACGCCCCTGACTACACACCAGCACTTTAACATAGTCATTGTGAACATGTCATGCTGACATTAGCATTTAGCTCAAAGCACCCCTGTGTCTACAGACTCCCAGAGCCACAGGTATGGCTGCAGACCTGCTAAACGTATTGTATAAAATGGTCGTGTGATGTGACGACACAGGTATCTACAATTACCCCTCACCTCCTGAGAAGAGCCCAAGTTTATTTCCAGGAGCTCGTCCCCATGTTAGGTTACATTCATTAAGCTGTGATCTGGATCCTCCAGGTCAGACTACCTGCAAATAAAGCAGATATGTAAAGTAAAAACAGGACGCAGGAGAGAAGCTAAACTCCAAAACACAAAGATTCAGTTAGAAGCTACAGATGTACTGAGAGCTGAACACACAGAGACTTTTAAAGACATCTTTCTCTCTGGTCTCCTGCAGACAGACGGGAGGAGAGTCTCACAACGCACGGCTTGTTTGAGGGATCGTCCACGCCGCCCACTTTTGAACCTACGAACGGCGAAGGTCCATCTGGCGCAGCTCGGCGTGGCATGGCGCATCTAAACTGTTGACTGTTTCCTCCAGGTGCTCCGAACCCTGCCGACATGTTCTCCCTGTGTCAGCGTGGGTTTCCTCCAGGTGCTCCGACATGTTCTCCCCGTGTCAGCGTGGGTTTCCTCCAGGTGCTCTGACATGTTCTCCCTGTGTCAGCGTGGGTTTCCTCCAGGTGCTCCAGCTTCCTCCCACAGTCCAAAGACATGCAGGTTAATTGGTGACTCTAAATTGTCCGTAGATGTGAATGCGAGTGTGAATGGTTGTCTGTCTCTATGTGTCAGCCCTGTGATAGTCTGGTGACCTGTCCAGGGTGAACCCTGCCTCTTGACCAGTTTCAACTGGGATAGGCTCCACCTCCTGTTGTTGTAGCAGGCTTGTGGCAGGGTGGTGTTAGGTCATGAAGTCAGAAGTCAAATCTCAGCGGTGAATATGAGCATTTGTAGACAACAGTTAAAAATGCACTCTTTCATACCTCAGATAAATAATGTCATTATAATGTGATAAACGCCCTGACTGGAGTTTATCTTACAATAAAGACCTAAAAAAGATAAAATAAAATCTTTCAGTTAAAAAAAAACTACAGTGTGACTTGCTTTCTGCTCATTTCAGGGGGATATGTCGATGTCCAAATACCCATCAAGCTCTAGAAACTTTTAAGTCTTCTAAATCTTCCTGAAGGGCAAAAAGGCAAAGTCTGAGATCCCCGAGGAGCTGCCTCCTGCTTCTGTCTGCGTGTCTGACAAGGTCAGAGCAGTGATTCCTCCAGCAGACAGGGAGAGTCTTAACTCAGCCCAAAGCACCACCCCGACTGTGATACTGTCAGAGACACATAATACCCACATTAAACAATACTAATGGTGTCTCGCTGCTACATTACAATGATCGAGTGAACAATAGACTTTCAATGGTACAGTGTGTCAGAATATTACCGTTTGTGACCACGGGCTCTGAAACTGTGTGAAATGAAAAGTCAGGAAAGGAAGGAACAAAGTTTGAGTCAACTAATTGTTGCAATCTCGATGATTTAACCCTTTATAAAAGGACATCCAGCAGACAGCAACGTGATCCTGTTTAAACTGATCTAAAATGACCCATAATAGCTGGAACATTAATTCTTCCTGCAGTAGAAAGCTGAGGCTCCAGTTTTTATCATCACCACATCATGACCTTATGTTGCCTTACCCTATGTGCCATGTAAATGTGGTATTTTGATGGAATTACACTGGAATTTCCCCCCGGAATTTCCCCATATTGGCAACAGGAGATCGTTGTTTGCCTGATCCTGTATATGTAGATCTAGAATAAAAACATATAATAGCCAGAACATTCATTCTTTGTGCAATAGGAAGCTCAGGCTTCTGTCCTTCTTGTCAGCACATAAAAACCTTATGTTACCTTACTTTACGTGTGGTGGAAGCGTAGTATTTTGCCCTGATTACACTGGAATTTTCCCAGAAATTTCTTCCTCCAACCACTGCACTGAATTATTTTCTCATTACAAGTTAACGTTCCACCTTAAAAGTTGCCGGCAGTCGGCCCAGTGATTTATTAATCCCCGAGGGGAAATTCAATTTTTCACTCTGTTGTCAATTACACACAGGTCCGAACACACACATGCACAAACTGGACCTATACATGCACTAAGTGGAGAGATGTCAGATGGCTGCCTATGACAGGCGCTCTGAGCGGTTGGGGGTTTGGTGCCTTGCTCAGGGGCATCTTGGCAGTGCCCAGGAGGTGAACTGGCACCTCTCCAGCTACCAGTCCACGTTCCATATTTTGGTCCGGACGGGGACTTGGACGGGCGACCCTCCGGTTCCCAACCCAGGTCCCTATGGACTGAGCTAGTGCTGCCCCCCATTTTATAGTTGTAGTTTACTGATATATGAACAGAGGTTACATAAAACCAGAGTGACCGCCTCTACTGACCAATCAGACTGCAGGGTTCACAGCTCCACCTTTTAGTACCAGATCTGTGTGCTAGGCACCCCAACAGAGGGGGGACCAAACATGGGGACACTAAGGAACGCTTCTGTGGAAACGGGGCTTATGATTCAGCCTCAAAGATCATATCTACGATTTATACATAAGACAACATAACATACACTGATGCAGCCTATTAGGCTACCTACTCTCAGAGGGATCACCCTCTATATTGCCCACATCACCTGAAGGTGAGCCTACAGTCTAGCGAAACCCACCACATTTAGAAACAAAAGCTAATTCTTATAATTTATATTTTTAAGTGTCAGCTCAACTACCTGATCCCTGTGAGCCTCACGAGACTGGCTAGGATGAAACTGTCTGCTGACCTGTGCAGACGGGGCTGCTCACGGAGCACAGTCACAAAATATTTTGACTTTAGCTTTGATTTACATATTGATGTTTAAGCTAGCGCTCTGATGTTATAGCTATTAGATAGTTGGGGAACTGGAATGTTAGTAGTTCTAGTGATAATGTGGAGCCAGACAGCGGCTCTGCTCTGATCTCTGCTACGTTCACATTTTACAGAATCTCATCAATATTTTCCACATTAATGATGTGTAATTTCACCCACCTGCAACTCATCAACATGTTCCTGTGTACACGGGCTGTGAACCTGCCTGTGTAGTGCATCTTACTATCTGAATAATGTGCCCTTTAAATTTAATAGGTTTTTGTTGGTCACTTTCTGATGCCTTAAGAAAGAGATTCTAATCGCAGGAACAAAAACAAAAACAAGGCTCGAAAAGGTCAGTTCAACATTGGAAAAGTTTGAAGATTTACAGAGACACACACACACACACAGAAGTAGTTGATACAATTGCCAGATATGACGAGTGTGGTGGCACAGTTCCCCATCACTGCTTTATGTTACACTGTCTGCTCTGTAATGAGAAGGAATCCATCCGGCTCCACCACTCCATAGGGTCTCCATATCAGCTGAGTGTAGAAAAGCACGTGTCCCGGCTGAGCTCCTGTTCAAACCAGTGTAATCCTCCTTTACTGTGATGGTAATTGTCCTTCAGTGGAGCATGATGGTAAAGCAACGCTCTGAGGACTGTCAGGCTTTGTCAGGCTGAGTACTCTCCGCTTTGTTCTTCTCTGCTCCGACTCGTCTCTGTTGTCCCTGTTTCTCTCTCGCAGGCTTCCACCTGTTCTTGACCTCGCACTGTCTGCCTCCAGTCTGTTGACCTTTGACCCCAGCCAATCAGAAACAGTCAGGAACCTCTTGACCACCTCTTGACCTGTGGAGAGTGAGACAAGCAGTTTGTTGTTGTTGTGGTGTGTGCGTGCGTGCGTGCGTGCGTGCGTGTGTGTGTGCTGCAGTCTGGCCCTCTCTGACCTTTGACTCTTGGCTGCATTAGAAAGCATCCAGCAGCTCCCTGATGAGTCTTACGCCCTGTTTCCACCAAAGTTAACATGTGTACGCAGGTTTTTAAAACATGGTAAACCCGCTAAAATATGCTATAGACCAGACGTGTGTGCACAGCTCTGCAGCAGACGAGTATATTCATTGATTTTTCTTCTTCTTACAAACTGTGTGAAGCCACAAAACCTTTACACAGTGTTGTAGCTTCACACTGTAGTTTGAGAAGTCCATAATTTCATGAATCATCTCTTTGTGGAGTGGAGGTCAGACATTCGAGAGGAAGACACTCTATGATTATCTTGTGTCAGTTTGCCTTAGAAGGTAGTTGATAGATAGATAGATAGATAGATAGATAGATAGATAGATAGATAGATAGATAGATAGTATCCAGTAGTTCACATAAAAACCACACAAAAAATAAATAAATAAGGTGTTAATAGAAATAAATAAAGTAAAAAGTCCTTGAGTCTCTTAGTGACTATTTATTTATGAATGTATGAGCAAATTAATGACTTTATTTTGAGCTAAATAAAAAACAAATAAAAACAAAACATCAACAGACATGCTCAAAAAGGAGCAGGAAGAAATGCACACTTATAAAATCCCACCTCCTTCTCAGTATTTATGTCTCATTTGAAAAGTAAATTGCGAACAACTATCATAAACTTATTTACAGCCATTAATAAAGATAAATAAACAGCAGTCTTAGATATTAAATACACAAACCCCATCTCAACCAAGCCCAGATGAATAAATAAACCAACACATCGTCTGCATACCGCCTAAATATACTGTGTCTGCACATCTTGTTAAAGTGTAGTGCCTCCCTTTAACACCTCATCTAAACTTCTCCATAAACCCACCCCAGTTATTCATGTTCCAGGATGTGTCTTGATTTTCCCATAATGCACTGCTCCTCACCAGCTTTGATTGAATGTGACTTATTTGAGGTTTGTTTTTGTCAATCCATGTTTTCAGTTTATTTGTTTCTGTTGTGATTTCCATCAAAAGCAGCTGTGGAGCATAACATGGTAGTGTCATCCACATATAACACAAATCTTAATGTTTTTGAAACCCGACATCAGTCATTAATAAATTACAGAAACAGTTTTTTCTTGAGTCCAATGAGGTAAGTAGCGGGGTGGAGAAATGAGTGGAGAATAACGCAGTAAGAACAGTAATGTCGATGCAACAAAATGTGGTGTCGGTTGTCATTAACTCTGACGCGCTACACAAGATAAAACAATGGATTATCGTGTACGAAACTCACTGTCTTTCACGTTCTGAGCTGACACCATATGACGATTATATCAGGCCGATATCGTGTAGCATTAGGAACAGTCTCACTAATAATCTAGCAAGCACCAAAAGCATTTAACCTCTCAACTATAGTAAAGACACTGCAGCATATCAGAGTGCAAGACAAACTTTTATTTGGATGCATACCGAGGAATCTCCCAGGAGGAGCTGGAAAGCGTTGCTATGAAGACTGACGACTGGAATACTTTGCTCAGCCTTTTGCCCCCACCACCTGGCTTCGGATAAGTGGTTGAAAATGGATGGATGGATGGACACAGAAAGATATTGACACAGATTGGACATATCTGAATTCTGAGTAGTTTAATACTGATTTGTTGAAATGCTTAATTTGGAACGTTTTAGGAGAATTAAGAGGTAAACTAACCAGAGTTCAAACTTTTGTCATAAATTCAAGTACTGGACAAACTGAAATTCTGATGAGAGGGAAAGATCAGGCCATGAATGTATCTGTACAAATTCATGCTAATCCATCCAAAAATTGTAAAGATATTTCATTTTGGACCAAAGTAGGGGACCAACTAACTAAAGACGGACAGTGCCATCCTTAGAGCCAACCCGGTCTCACTCCGAAGTCATTGAAAACGGGCGCTCAGTCAGTGACGTCCAGCATCAGACAATGACAAAAAAAAGCTATTCTTTCATGCCAGCATGATACGATGTGATTCCATTGTTGTTCAATGGCGCCTGGCAGTATCAGGCGAAAACATGGTGGAGGATCCCGAGGTGTTCCCAGGCCAGACGAGATATATAGTCCCTCTGGCGTGCTCTGGGTCTGCCCTGGGGCCTCCTACCAGTGGGATGTGACTAGAACACCTCTATAGGGGAGTTGTCAGGAGGATCCTGATCAGGTGCCGGAACCATCTCATCTGACCCCCTTTGGACATGAAGGAGCAGCGGCTCTACTCTGAGCTCCATCCAGATGCCTAAGATCCTAACCCTACATCTCTAAGGCTGAGCCCAGACACCCTTCTGAGGAACCTCACTTCGGCTGCTTGTACCCGCAATCTTATTCTTTCAGTCGTGATGAGAACATGATGGGACAACAACGAAAGTTAAGATGGCGAAAGTCCAAGTAGGGTGGGTGGGAGTGGTGTGGATGGGTCCAACAACCACTGACTTTCACCCAGGAGGCCGGTGTTCTTTTTCCTAAACCCAACCACGTGTGTGTTGCTAAAGCAACAAAACATCAATTCACGGTGTTGTACCAACGCAGTGCTTTTATTTTGAAAGAGACTGTATCAAACTGTACATTGCCTGTGAAAACAGAAGTGTATTTTGAAAACAGACAATGCATGTAACAGGCTGAAGTTGACACGGCGTCCCAGAACGTCAACAACCAACACACCCAGGGTACCTTGGACGCCATATGTGGACGTGGAAAGTCCATGACCAAACGTGGACATGTGACGAGGTCACGGTGAGGATGAGTTGTTAGAGTCGTGGTGATAGCAGGTCAACCTTGTGTTGTGCGCACTGTAAAAATGTATATAATCACTTCACTAACACACACTGACAGACTCTATAATATCTCTGACCTCTTGGTATAAATGATTTGCCGTGTTCATACATGAGCTGGTGCGTGTGTTTGTGTACATTAGCAGTTAACAAGCTGTGAGTCCAGACTGATTTAATCCCTCCAGAGTGATGCTATCACATCACACATTGAGGCTCAGCTCCCCATCAAACATCTGGTGACACAACACGACCCTCTGCAGGTCAGTTCAGTTCACAGCTACACTGAAGCTCTTTCAACGTTTTCTGTCCTGTCTCGGCTCTTTTATAGAAAATCTGAAACTCCTCTGAACTCGTCTGAACCACAAACACTGAGCTGCAGTCGTAGTAAAATGACACAGATCCAGCAGACTGACTGAACTGTGTCTTTAATAGAACATCACCTGATATGACTGCTGCAGAGTCACTCCTGCCCCCTGGTGGCTGTCTCTGGTACAGACACAGCTGTGCTCAGCTCTGTGAATGCTGCTGTCTGAAGTGGATCCTTGTTCCTCTGCGATCTGAGGCCCGTCTGAGGGGCGGACAGGCCCGACACAGCCCAGTTTCAGCTTCAGCAGAAACACATGAAGGCTCACAGATGACTGTCATGTCGACCAAACTCCCCTACAAAGCACATTAGTTCATTTGCTCCATCACTGTGCTCTGTGTTGGTGCTTCAGTAACATCCCCTTCCTGACCAGGACAGGATATGACTGTTTATCTACGACCCCTGACCTCCACCTACAAACTCTCAGTCACTCCTCAGCAAACACGTGAGCTCTCCCCCTCCGCTCCACATCAACCAGTCGCTCAGACTGCACACTGTCGGCTGATAAGGTGCTGCCCCCATCTGTACATGCAAAATAATGTTCTGTAGGACACCTGTCGAAATGCTTTCTATGATGTTTTCAAATTAAAGTTGAGAATCAGAAAAGGATTTAGTTTGCTTTGGTTTTTGGTGCGTATATTAAACATACAATTACTAAGAGAAATAAAAATAAGGCACATAACTGCAACACTTTCAGACAGAATAGAAACAAAAATTACAAAAAAAAATGCAAAGATGATTTTTAAAAAGGACGGTAATATAACAAATAGGTACAATCAGGGGCGTAAATATAGACAGTGCAGGCAGTGCAGTTGCTCTGGGGCCCGTGATGCGGCAGGGGCCCGTGCGAGGTCTCCATTCACTACAGGCTATATGCCCTCAGAAATGCAAACCCATCTCTGTCTTTTCTTTTTTTTGTAAAATCATAGCAATGTTTAACAAAATAATAATAATAATAAAATTATTTAACTAAATTTAAATAGTGCTTTTCAAAAACATTTTACGTGCTTTACAAGATTGGAGAAAGTTCAAAGAAGCTAAAACCGGAAACAAATAAAAGAGACGATGAATAAAAGGTGAGTAAATTACTGAAAGCATAAACTAAATTCTTATTTTGTTTTATATATTTGTCACATACAGGTCTGCAGTGATGAATGTTGGATAGCATGTCTGTCAGTGTCATCTAAAGTCAAGTCTCTATTTGATCATGTGACAAGACGATATGATATCTAGTTCAGGACTGAAGTGTTGAGCACATCTTCAAGTGCAGCGAGCAGTCGTGACTTTAAACAGCAGCAGTAAGAAAAGACAAGAGAGGAACCAACAGGAGGAAGAAGCAACAAAGCTCTCTAAATTAGATTCCTTTGTTTTTTTGCAAGCTGTGTGTGTGTGTGTGTGTGTGTGTGTGTGTGCGTGTGTGTGTGTGTGCGTGTTATAACTAGTAACCAGCATGCACTGGGGCCCGCAGTAACTACCTCACGCCACTGTGTATGACTGTGTCAGAATAGGCTGTACAGTGTTTTGCAGGATGTGCTAAGATATTAAATAAACCTAACATGCATAAGTTTCAACCATGAGCCCACACCCTCACTAAATGTCTATATTAACTGTTTCTATGTGATGCGACTCTGTACGTCTGCTTCTCTCATTTTAAAGGCGAATGCTGTAGTTTTTACTTCACTGTCCATTTATGTCACAGCCAGGCCTGGGTTTCCATCATTTTAGGGGCGAGGGCACTTGGCCTTTCGTGATGTCAATTTTTTGAGGGCCATAAAATAAAACAATGACTTTAAGTCCACGTCCATTATGAATTTATGGACTAAGGATGTTTAACTATCTGTGAAATGAATAAATAAAACAAGCTCAAGTAATAATAATGAGTATAATAACTAATAATGTGATTTATTTAATAGCACTAATATACCCAATGTGTTTTAAATGTAGAACAACCAGGTTTATGTATTTATAAGCAAACAATCGTAAATATTAGGCCTAAATATTTTTTGAGTGTACATGATAAACTGCAGCTGTAACTTAGAGCTGCAGTGTTCAGATAGTTGCATATGAATGCATGCAATAATAATATTCTAATTGTCCTGTCTTTAATTCAGAGCTCTTAAAGGGCCCTTTCTGCCTAATAACTAAACTAAGCTTTAAATAAACTGTGCTGCTACTACTTTATTTTACTCATCCCTCTATGGTATGCATTATGATGCCAGTTGGTAAAAAAAAAGTTTTTTAAATATTTATTTTTTTAATTGTTTTTTTAAAAATACACTACGTGAACATAATTTAAAGAAACTTAAGAATAGTTTTTGGAGTGTAAACTTTTGGGTACGTTACCTTAAAGCAACACATAATGGTAAGAAATGAAAAAAGAGTTTAAAGTAGTTTAAAATTGAATCTAACCCTAAATTTAAAAATATATGCCATCTGACTTTGAAAGACATTAAAATCAACTCTTTCCACAAGTTTGTTTGTCTGAGCGTTAAAGAGTTTAAGCATATTTCAGCAAAATTCACATCAACAGTTTATCAAACTAAACCAGGGGAGGCAACCTGCAGCACTTCTTCGGTTTCTCCCTGTGGTTCTGACACAAAGTTATATGGAAATGAATAACAGTTTGATTTTCATTTATACTGTTGTAGCCTTAAAGTGATTCTTACATTTTCCAATTGTGTAAATGTACAGTCTGTACACTGAATAAAACAACAACAACAAAAAATGTTTTAACATCTCGTCATCTGTGTGCGTCTACGGCCAGAGATGGGCAAATATACATCAAAATGTATTTTGATACAAAATACCCCTCAAATAAATGTATCAAAATAAAATACATGTATTTTGTATTTTCAAATACAGAAAATACTTTTTTTCTTTTTCTTTTTAGCAGCGACCTGCAGCTCTATAGATCACTCTGTCGGTCGGTTGGTCGGTCGGTCCACAAAGCTTTTCATGAATAACTCAAAAAGTCCTTGGCCAAAAATGCTCAAAATGTGCATACTGCAACTAGAGACCATGAGTAACTATACCTGAAAGAATGCCCACGATTTGATTCAAAGCTTTTCATGAGTAACTCAAAAAGTCCTTGGCCAAAAATGCTCAAAATTTACATTCTGCAATTAGAGACCATGAGTAACTATACCAGAAAGAACAACCATGATTCATCCATTAATGGCGTGATAGTAGCAAATTTGGTCGCAGCTATTGCAAATTTATGCTTGTTTTCTCACAATTTGGTGAAGCAGAGTATTCAGGGTTGGGCTATAGGATAAACACAAAGCTCTGGTGAACCCCACAAAAAGGCAGAACAGCCACAGAACTCAGTGTAATGAAGCGAAGCCATTAAAAGACAACAACTTGATATGTGTGTATATATATATATTCATTAACCAGACTTAACAGCCCAATGGCCCAAGTTTGAAAAACATATAGATAAAAATATTTTTTGTATAAAAAGTAAAAAATATTGTTACATCCAATATTATAGGAATGTGTAGCCTATTGTTTTTGTGTTTTGATTCGTGGAGAAAGTATTTTGAGTATTTTAAATACAAAATTACTCCACTCAAAAGTATTTTGTTACAAATTACATTTGCTTTTTATCGGCCTTATCAAATACAAATTACAAAATACTCAAATGTAATTGAAATACGTATTTTAAATACAAGTAATAGAAATACTGCCCATCCCTATCTATGGCCTGGCCTGGCGCCTTTTCCTGAAATTTGGCGAATCTCATTTGCGATGGCTGAGCTTGAGTCTCCTTCGTGAAGCTAGCTGTTGATTCCAAATCCAAATAATATCAACTACTAGGAATGTTTATCGGCTCATTTAGGTTAAACAGGGCGTGTTGCTGTCACCATAAGGCACAAATATGTATAGATTTTTTTTGTTGCTGTTGTTTTGGCCAAAACGTCTCTTTTGATAGTAAATGTTGCTGATTCCTGGATCATAACGCTCCTCAAAACAAGACAGTGAGTTATGTTTCAGAGTTTGATGATTTGTTTTACAATTAAAAGCCTGTTCTCAGCGTCCTGCTGTGAGCCTCTCTGTTGCTGCTGGTTGTTACATCAACTGTGAGTACCAACTTTACCTTCGTCTTCTCTGAAGAGTCGGAGAATAATAAAGCATTTATTCTGTAAATGAAAGAAAGATCCGTGTAAAATAGAAGCACTCAGCTGCTCTGCAGAGAGGACGCACACAGTGCACTGTTACAGTCGACTACACAGAGTCACAGCCTGAACTTTATCACCACTGACACTGTTAAACTTACCTGAGTTCATCTGTAGAGGTAAACAGAACATTATGATGACTGTTATGTTTTTAAAAAGCATAGAAATCTAAATGTTACTTTGCTGTGTTATGGATACGTTGCACATCATCTACGCTCCAAAAGTTCAGTGTGAAGACCTCAAGGCACAAAACTCTTCTTCCTCCTGAAAACAAAAGGTCTGCCTCAGTCCAGCCCCGGGGACAGACTCATTTTACAGCTGGCCTTCGTCCCCAGAGTCATCCTCTTCATACTGCACATGTCTTCAGTTAAAATGTGAAGGGATGAGATTACAAGAAACCCTCTCCTTGGTCTGTGACGCCTTTCTTCAGCAGTCTCTCTCAGCGGTTCAACAGTGCACACTGAACCCACTGACCTCTGACTAAGCGGTTCATCTGTCCCGAGCGATAGGCCTGTCGGAGGTGAATATTTTGGACAGACATGTTATTTTCAATAACAGGCATGAATACAGACAACTCTTTGTTCTGAAACAGAGGCTGCACTGGAAACTTTGGTTTGAGAGCCAGAAACTAAGCGAGCCATCACTGAGTCACTTGTGTTGTTCAATACTCCTCTCAGTCCCTGTTAGTCATGTTTCCAGCCATAAAACCTGACTGAGGCTGCACTGATCGATATGTCGGTGTGAACAATGGAACAAGCCACTGTGTGTGGTGTGATGGGGGTCACATGTACTGATGAACCCACAGAGAAGGATCAGGACTCTGTAGTTCCCCTCAGCTCTGCAGAGACACTGCAGTCCGTCGTCGGATTAACTTCATAAACTTTTCTAATTAAACCGCTATTTCCTTTATATTCTATTGTACCTGTATTGTAGCACATCAAACATATTAATGTATAGTTTAATCTTTTTTACTGCTGCAGCTGGTGTTGGCCTCGCATCAAAGGGGCGGCAGGTGCAGTGAGAGTTCACCTGTTGAGTTGTGGTGATATTATTTACTGTAGTGGTTCAGGTGTTTTTCTGTTGGGGAAATGGGGTTTATCTTGTGTATAGTTTGGGGCTATCCACAGATACTTCCAGAGCCTGCTGACTGGTGTGTCACAGCCCTGCAGCAAGACACAGTTAGTTATTAGGTTTCACATTTAAGAAATACAGGAAGACATTTTTTTCCCCCCACACCCTGGGACCAGTCAGATAAAATCCAGTATGAGGTAATAATGTGCTCCCATAAAAAAAGAAATAAAACAAACATTGAAAAAGTAAATAAAATGAAAGAAAATAACAGTGTGTGTGTGCAAACGTATGAGAGGCGCCTTGGGATTTAATTCATACTTTAAAAGCAACATATGTCTCACACATGCACAATCATACACTCATCTGTCTTGCATGATACCCTGTGGAGGAGAACATCATAGCATATGTATGTATGTAGTGTATGTAACACAAAGGTCTGATATGTGTATGAGACTGTTATTAGATCTGAAACAGAATGAAAGCACATGTAAGAGGAAAAACTAGTTCATGTGAATGTCAGACACAGTGATGTGAATTCTCAGCTCCTGATTGGCTGTCATGGATGACGAAGAGAATTTCTCAGCTCCTGATTGGCTATATTTGATGATGAAGCCAATATTACCGATATGTCCCGCCCTCCTGGAGGAATCTGACAAGATGGCGGTTCGGGATCGACCGGAGTGACTCAGTGAAGCTGTTTGCCTCTTACACAACATTTAACCTCTCCAGTCATTATCACAGCAGTGTCAGAAAGGTTGGATTAAAGTCGTCATTCCTCCAAAGAGGCTTCGGGATGAAGAAATGCAGCGGGTCTTCAGAGCTTGAACTTCCGGTGTGTTAAACAGGAAGTGCCGGTGGATTTGATGTGAACCAAGAGATGAGACTTCATGTCAGACTGTACGGGACTGAAGTGGATTTAAAATGGAGGAGGAGGTGAGTTCATTAAATCAGGGTGAATCATATTTATTCAGCTGCAGATCTGATCAAAATTTATTAAAGCCACTGCTTTATTTACAGTAAGTGATGCTGCTAAGCTAACACATTAGCATTAGCACTAAACCTTAGCTGTGGTCAGTGATGCTAACAGACAGTGAACATGTCAGAGGAGAGACATGACAGTGTTAAATGTACATGTTGATATGAACACATGTTATCAGGTTTATTTATTTAATCTGTGTCTGTTTATATTTAAACGCAGTGACTCTGCATGAATGTCTTTTAGGGCTGCAGCGGTGCACAGGTTTGAGGTAAACCATGATATTAAAGTTGACTGGCATCATACTGTGTGCTTTTGATTATCTACAATATTAAATAAATGCAGCTGGATGGAGAATTGTAGCTTTATTTGGTTATTTTTAAAAGGAAGACTCTTTACACAAACTTTTATTAAACAATGGTTTCAAGTAGGGCTGGGCGATTTACAGGCTCACTGGCGATACACGATATATATCTCGGTATTCACTTCAAAATGAGCTCCATGTTCAGCTGCAGGTCAAAGCTACATTTGAGATGTCAGGAGCACTTTTATAAAAACAGACTGATCAAAATAAAAAGCAAAGACAGAGATTCTGTTCTCTGTTTGAAAATAAACAGCTGCACAGCATGTTCATGTAGAATGATATAGAATAAACAGCAGAGCTGTGCGTTCATGTTTCTGCACACAGCACTGGAGCTGCAGAGGTTTAAAGGTCTGCAGCTCAGGACACTGAACTGTAACATGAGTGTAAAAGGATCAGGTAGGTTTGAAACAGTTAAAAATCTTTGTGGGCGGAGTTAAAAAGGTTTTTTGGCGTTTCAAATGAATCTAGTGCTGGAAATGATTTAAATCATTAATCTTATTTCTGCACAGAGCATCGACAGAGAGGCCGAGGCAGGGACAGAGACAGAGACACTTTGTCTAGAAATGTCTGTGTTGTTGCTACATTTTTTTTTAAACCCCCAAGTGTCACAAAATAGACCACAACTACCAAGATGAACACTTGTATGTTATGTAACGCAACTTGACCCTATAACGATATAAACAGTGTTGTCTAAATGTATATGTTGCATATATCAATATATCGTACACAGTTGTGATATCGCCCAGCCCTACTTCAGGTGTTCAGTCATGCCGTGTGTGTCCCACGTATTGTGGCTGGTAGACATTCTTTTTGATAAGTCTGTCTTCTTTTGAGTTGCTCCGCAGTGTAGGAAGTTGTCAATGTTGGAATAGCAACTATCTCTGCAGGATTGTCCGCTATTGAATTAATGAAGTGATGTGCACGCACATCACAGGCTAGAGTCTCTAAAGCCTAAAAACAAAGTCAAGAAGAGGTGCAGAAGTCTCTTTTTTCAGTTTTACAATATTAAGTTTATTATGAGATTTTTGCTCAGTGCTGCCAAAATGCAACCACCTACTCAGCTTTAATGTGAGTGACTCTCACCTTGATCAGTCTTGTTGGCAATCCTTAGTTTAAATTGTGCAACAGAGATTGGATGAACTTCAGACCTGGTTTATCATTGTAAAGAAAGTTTAGCTGAATTATTATTAATCCTGACACTAGTCAATATTTCAAGTTGGTGCAAACCACCAATAATCTTTTGCTCACCAATAATCAGT
Organism: Epinephelus fuscoguttatus; assembly: GCF_011397635.1. Taxonomy (NCBI): domain Eukaryota; kingdom Metazoa; phylum Chordata; class Actinopteri; order Perciformes; family Serranidae; genus Epinephelus; species Epinephelus fuscoguttatus. The sequence continues at coordinate 2,684,493 of NC_064756.1, forward strand.
TGCTTCCTTTAATTTTTTTCTTTCAGCACCTCCCTCCTCCTCCTCTGTGTGTCGCACCCATCTCACAGTGACTCTGTCCTGGCCACAGGCAGCACAGAGGGCAGCCCTCAGAGCACTGTCGAGGAAGGGCTCAGCTTCAGCATGTCCCCACCTTGAGATCTGGATCTTCCAATGCCTCACCTCTGCAGCCACGCCGTACACCTTAAGGGACTGGCCACAGAAGTGTCCCTGTTACCAAAGGGACACAGTACTACTTTGACAATTTAAGCCATCACAGGGCAACAAAGACACCAGACCAGTTGTGACGACGCCAACTCAGGCTGACCCAGACAGGACTCCATGGACCCTGCAGATGAGGACGTGGACACAGAGACAGTTGGAGACACTTGCTGTCAGACCATCAACAGCGAACATGTTTTAGAAACTCAAGAAGCCTCACGCTGACGTTCTCGTACTCTCTGGCAGCCTTGCCAATGGCTCCGTGCTATAGTCACAGCGTTTTTTAATTTCGTCTTTAATTTCTGTGATGTGTCTCTGTGATGTGTGAAACTGAATATAGATCGGTGCACAGTCACAAGAGGAAATCACATCTTTTGCATTTGATTGGACTGTTAATTGTGGGCGAGTTTAGAGTTTACTGGACGTACCACGCATAATCTGGAGCTGCCACAGATACACTTTTCTCACAGTGAATAAATTCTAACTAGCAGGCCGTAACCACGGTATTTTGGAGAAATGAAGACATGCTCAAGTGCTGTGCTTTTGCTAGCTAGCTAACTAGCACATTGATTGATGCGGTGGATGTTGTGATATTATTGGTTGGTACTAGTTTAGGTAAGCATGTCATATTTTGTTTTACAGGAAGAAAACGTGTTTGACTTTGATGTGAGAAAATGAAAAAATTGATTCTTTTGTCATTTCTTTTTTTGGCATAAATTATTTAACTGGTGCAGAAAATGTTCAGGGATGTGATCTGTAAAGGTTAAAAAGACATTTTTCATTTCATCTCGACTTGAATTTGAGGCCACAGCTCTGCACGCCAGTTGATAATCTGTTGTTATTGAGGCACTGCAAGTATAGGATGGTCTGACCAAAGCCATCAACGCACATATCCAGGGTGTACCCTGCTTCTCGCCCAGCGTCAGCTGTGATCGCCTTAAGTCCCACCACTCAAAGGATAAATGGCATAGCTGATGGATGGAATGAATTCTACTGTATTTTGGTTGTACTTTGAGTTACTTGTGGGCATGTGTTTACATTACAGTGCTCTTGAAAACCAGAGATTTGCTGCTGGGCAGAACTATCTCTCAGCAGTGATAGCTCAGCTGTTTGACAACTGCTGGGAGACTCAGAGGTTGGTTGTGCAGTACCTGGAGCAAACCAAGCAAATCCCGCAGTAGTGGGTTCGGGAGGGGGCTGTGTTTCCTCCCGGCGCCTCACAAATGAGGGGTTATGCAACAAAATACCAGAATCAGCTGAAATTTAACTGGAAGTTGAAAAGAATTTTGGAGACAGACTGCTTGGCTTGGCTGGGCTAAGTTGCTGCTATAACTGCCAGTGATGCTGCTGACGCCACCACCTGCTGGTATAAACTTGTTCAACCTTGTTCTCCAAAGGATGCATAATATGACATGACATGTTAAGATGCATATTTAATATGTAGCAGCTCCTATAACTGGATGCACTGTATTGCATATAGCAGGCTGGGCAGCTGCATGTTAGCAGCTAACATTCAGCATGCTGTACAGTGTGCCCCATGTGACTGGGTAAAAGAGGAGGTGGAACTACCGGAATACCTCTGATCCAATGTCCAGAGAATTTTTAAACCTTTTAACCTGCATGGATTTTAAACAGCACGTCACACAGCCAGCTCACAACAGAGGACACACCCTGGACCTGGTCATAACCTATGGCCTGTCCACTGGTGTGTCCTCTGTTGTTGACCTGGCTGTGTCCGACCACTACTGTGTGTATTTTAACATCACCAGTTTAGCCATCAGGAGGCCCCGCTGAGAATGGTGAGGAAACGCTACCTAACTTCTGAAGTGGCTGCAAATTTTATCCAGATTTTACAGAGCACTCCTGCTGAAAGTTTACCTGCACCCTGTGATTTTATTGTGGACAATTTTAACAGTAAATTAAAGTCAACACTCGACTCAGTGGCTCCAATTTTAACCAAAATCATAAAAACAAAACCTACACCCCCGTGGAGAAAATGCAGGAGTGCAGAGAGGAGGTGGAGAAAAACTAAACTGACTATTCATTATGAAATATTACGCGATCAACTCAAATCAATAAAACAGTCAAACAGGCACAAATTCCCACTTTTCTAAACTCATTTCCGATCATAAAAACAACCCCAAATTTCTTTTCTCCACCTTCGATCTTTTAACCAACACCAATTTTAAAAAACCATCCAACATATCAACAGACGCGCTCTGCGAGGACTTTGCAGACCACTTCAGAAGTAAAATTGACGATATCAGATCCAGTCTTTTATCTCAACAGAATGTAATTTTTAACACACCTGGATCATTGCTTTTACCTGAGGAAACACTGGAGAGTTTTCCCTGGTTGATGCGAGGACACTTGGTCGAGTTTTCTCCCAGGTAAACCCAACAACCTGCCTTTTAGATCTGATTCCCACAGCACTTTAAAAACATTTCATGGATTCTTTGAGGAACAGATTTTAAATACAGTATATTACTCTCTTCAGACCAGGGCCTTCCTGCTGCCTTCAAAACAGCAGTGGTGAAGCCCCTTCTGAAGAAAAGTAATTTAGATCCCAACATTTTTAATAATTACCTACCTGTATCCAACTTACCGTTTTTAAGTAAGATTTTACAAAACTGGTTTTTAACCAAGTAAATTATTTTTTAAATAGAAACAATATTTTAGAGAAATATCAGTCTGGTTTTAGGATGAACCACAGTACACAGACAGCCCTTTAAAGATTTTAAATGATATCAGGTTGAATGCAGATTCACAAAAACTCACAGTCTTGCTACTACTGGATCTAACTGCCTTTTAAACTGCATTTTAGACATCAAGTCATGGATGGCAGTGAATTTCCTGCAGCTCAACCAGGACAAAACAGAGGTTTTAATTATTGGTCCTGAAGGCCAGAGAGAGAAACTTTTACCAAAACTACAAGACCTTAAACCTTCACAGTGTGTGAAGAACCTGGGCGTCATTTTTGACTCTGAGCTTAGTTTTATTCCACACATCAAAAATGTAACAAAGACAGGTTTTTATCATCTTCAGAATATAGCCAGAGTCCGCCCGTTTCTCTCTCAGGCTAACACGGAGGTGCTGATGCATGCTTTTATCTCTTGTTGTTTAGACTATTGTAATGCCCTGCTGTCTGGTCTTCCCAAAAAGACCATCTCTAACCTGCAGCTACTCCAAAACTCAGCCGCACGAGTGCTGACGAGGACCAGCGGGCGGGCGCACATTACAGCAGTTTTAAAATGGCTGCATTGGCTCCCCGTGTGTTTCAGGATGGACTTTAAGGTTCTTTTATTAGTTTTTAAATGTCTTAACGGTCTTGGGCCATCTTATTTATCTGACCTGCTTTTATCATATCAACCCTGGCGGACCCTGAGGTCCTCCGGCACCGGCCTTTTAATCATTCCAAGAGTTAGAACTCAAACCCACGGGGAGGCTGCATTCAGCCATGATGGCCCTCACTTATGGAACAGCCTGCCAGAGAGCATCAGGACTGCAGAGACTGTTGATGTTTTTAAAAGGAGGCTCAAGACTCACCTTTTTAATTTGGCTTTGAACTGATTTCTTTTACTCTTTTTATTCCTCTATTATGTTATTTTAATCTCTAATGCTTTTAAATGATTTATTTTTAAATCTTTATGCATTTTATTATTATTAAATTTCTAAATCTTCATTTTTAATCTTTAAATCTTTATTTTTTTCTAAATCCTAAAATTTTTATGCATGTTATCATTATTTTATCTCATACCTATTTTATCTTATCATATTGCCTTTCAGTCTTTTAGTTGTTAGCTCCAGTGTTTCCTCATGGGGGGCCTCCACACTGGGAGGTGTGTCCGGTCTGCCCGCGGGGACGTCGTCCTGGAGATCCCTCAGGCCCGGAGGACTGGGGGGCTCTGCACCATGTGTGGAGACCACCCCGGTCTATCTGGGTCGGGGTGGTCTCTGTGGCCGTCGGCTGTCAATGTATTTTTTTGGTGTATGTTTTTATTGTGAAGCACTTTGTGTTGCATTTTTAATGTATGTAAAGTACTATATAGATAAAGTTTGATTTGATCCTTTCAGAAAGAAAGTTGTACAAATTTATTCTGGCAAGTGGCAACATGAACAACATTAGAAGCTGTGGCAGTAGCAGCAGCCTACCATACCCTAGCCAAGCCAAGAAGCTTGTCTCAAAAATTATTTCAACTTCCAGTTAATTTTTTTCTGCTTTCTGTTTCATAACCTCTCATTTGTACCTCTGTGAAACACCAGGACGACTCTCAACCCTTCCCAACCCCGCTACTACGGGATTTGCTTGGCTTGCTCCAGGTACCGACATAGGCAGAACACACCACGCCACCCAGCACCCTTTGTGCTGAGAGTTTTTCTCTGGGCGCATTTAACCTTTTCATTTAGGACGTTGGACTTTAAAATTCACCTGCTCCTGATAAGGATCAAATTGTCAACCTCAGAATCTCCAAGCAGCTCTTTAAAAGCCTGACCTATTCCTCCTCACACGTCTGCTATGTTGTATTGAGCCTTTGACTCTCCTCTGGACAGCAGCCTTTAAAATTCACTGAGCTTTGATGAGGACCAAACCATCAACACTGGGATCTCCAGCCAGTCCTCCAGCAACCTGAGCTATTAGTCCTGAGACACTTCAGCTGTGTTCCTAATGACGTTTGACTTTTGCCCTCAGACTGTAGCTGGCAAAACAGGCTGACTAACCACATGAGAATTGAACCCCAAACCTCCAACCTTCAAACCAGTCCTCTATCTCCCTGAGCTAACTAGCTGGTGACAGCTGAGACCTCTTCCTCGAAGATTTTCTCTCACACTTTCAGACAAAAAAAATGAAGTCCCTGTATTACTAATTAAAAGAAATATGGAGTTTATGTCAAAAATCTGCTATACTATGATGTTCTTTCATGATTCTTGACAACATGCTATACTATGACTTTTTTTGATGATTCTTGACGACATGCTATACTATGACTTCTTTCCACAATTTTTGAGGACGTACTATACTATAACGTTGTTTCACGTTTTCTGACGACATGCTATACTATGACTTTTTTTTATGATTTTTGACGACATGCTATACTATGACTTTTTTTTATGATTTTTGACGACATGCTATACTATGACTTTTTTTTATGATTTTTGACGACATGCTATACTATGACTTCTTTCCACAATTTTTGAGGACGTACTATACTATAACGTTGTTTCACGTTTTCTGACGACATGCTATACTATGACTTTTTTTTATGATTTTTGACGACATGCTATACTATGACTTCTTTCCACAATTTTTGAGGACGTACTATACTATGACGTTGTTTCACATTTTCTGACGACATGCTATACTATGACCTTTTTTTATGATTTTTGACGACATGCTATACTATGACCTTTTTTTTATGATTTTTGACGACATGCTATACTATGACCTTTTTTTATGATTTTTGACGACATGCTATACTGTTTTTCATGATTTTGGATGATATGTTATACTATGACGTTTTTTATGACATACTATAATATGACTATTTTGTCCAGCATGACAGCTGGAGGTTGTCATTTTCAGACAAGGTATCATTGTTTTGCTCTTCAGCAGTTCACCAATAAAAAAAAAGTTTCCTTTTATGTCTTATATTATTTTTTTCGTATTTTCTGTTGTTCAGTTCTCTGTATTGTGTCTTGAGTTTTGCACTGTTTATCGTATGATGAAAAATTCTTTGGACTGTATGTGTAAGCCAGCATGGAAAGAAAACTCACTCAGTGTAAATTTATTTACTGCTGCTGAAAATAGTGACAAATGAATGTGTTGGATTGGTCTTTTATTGTTCACATGAATTATATACAAACCAGATTACAGCTAAAGATGCATTCTTTTCTTGATAAGATTTACATTGCAGTATGTGTAACAGTTAGGACACTCATTGATATTATGAAAAAACATAGTAAAACATGTCGTCCAAAATCATGAAAAAAAATCATAGTATAGCATGTGGTCCATCATGACTAAAATGAAGCGACATGCATACATGTCGTCCAAAATCATGAAAAATCATAAGTATAGCATGTGTCCAAAATCATGTAAAAAAGTCAGAGTATAGCATGTCGTCCAAAATTATGAAAAAAAGTCATAGTATACCATGTTGTCCAAAATCATGAAAAAAAATCATAGTATAGCATGTGGTCCAAAATCATGAAAAAAAAAGTCATAGTATAGCATGTCGTCCAAAATCATGAAAAAAAAAGTCATAGTATAGCATGTCGTCCAAAATCATGTCAAAAAAGTCATAGTATAGCATGTCGTCCAAAATCATGAAAAAAAAAGTCATAGTATAGCATGTCGTCCAAAATCATGAAAAAAAAAATCATAGTATAGCATGTCGTCCAAAATCATGAAAAAAAAAGTCATAGTATAGCATGTCGTCCAAAATCACGTAAAAAAAGTCATAGTATAGCATGTCGTCCAAAATCATGAAAAAAAAGTCATAGTATAGCATGTCGTCCAAAATCATGAAAAAAAGTCATAGTATAGCATGTCGTCCAAAATCATGAAAAAAAAGTCATAGTATAGCATGTCGTCCAAAATCACGTAAAAAAAAGTCATAGTATAGCATGTCGTCCAAAATCACGTAAAAAAAGTCATAGTATAGCATGTCGTCCAAAATCATGAAAAAAAAGTCATAGTATAGCATGTCGTCCAAAATCACGTCAAAAAAAGTCATAGTATAGCATGTCGTCCAAAATCATGAAAAAAAGTCATAGTATAGCATGTCGTCCAAAATCACGTAAAAAAAAATCATAGTATAGCATGTCGTCCAAAATCACGTCAAAAAAGTCATAGTATAGCATGTCGTCCAAAATCATGAAAAAAAAGTCATAGTATAGCATGTCGTCCAAAATCATGAAAAAAAAGTCATAGTATAGCATGTCGTCCAAAATCACGTCAAAAAAGTCATAGTATAGCATGTCGTCCAAAATCATGAAAAAAAAGTCATAGTATAGCATGTCGTCCAAAATCACGTAAAAAAAAATCATAGTATAGCATGTCGTCCAAAATCACGTCAAAAAAGTCATAGTATAGCATGTCGTCCAAAATCATGAAAAAAAAGTCATAGTATAGCATGTCGTCCAAAATCATGAAAAAAAAGTCATAGTATAGCATGTCGTCCAAAATCACGTAAAAAAAAATCATAGCATAGCATGTCGTCCATGTATAGTATAGCTTGTCATAAGAAATGTCATAGCTGCGTCTCGATTGATCCATCTGATGATCCCGCTGTGAAGATCCACTGCATTTCTTCATCCACTGCTGTCGCTGCGTGACAAATCATCATTTCTGACACGGTTGATTCTGATCTGCCATCTTGTCAGACTGATCAGGACATATTGGTGAAATTGGCCTTGTCATCAAAGACAGCCAATCAGGAGCCAAGAATTCAGATTTATTTCCCTTTCAATGAAACTCAAACACAGAGAGTATTCTCATTCACACAAACATCACTGTGTCTGACGTTCACTGTGTTTCTGTTTCTTGCACATGATCACTGACATTCACATGAATTATTTTTTCTCTTACACATTACTCTGTTTCAGGTCTAATAATACTCTCTCATACATACATCAGACCTTTGTTGTACACACACTGTGATCTCCATTTACATATACTACCACACCATGTTACACACATATCATGCAGGCATATGTTGTGTGTCCACGTTTGTGCAAGAACGTTTTTTAGAACCAAAAATTAAGAATTCAAATCATTTCAAATGGCCGAGGGCTCAACTGCAAAAATCTGATTTTTTATTTTTTTACTGCGTCACTTTTATTTATATGTTATTTATATTGCTGTTCACAGTGTAATATCTATAATGTGCAGTCCAGTGGTGTAAAACACAACTCTTACATTCAAATATAGCTTTTTTCATCCTTCTGCCCATATATATATATATATATATATATATATATATATATATATATATATATATAAAAATGTAATTTTGCCCACTAGAGGGAGCTGTTTACCAGCTACTGTCCAGCTGCTCAGTATCTGCTGGGACATGATGATAATCATAAAGGCAGAGGCAGCCGGCCTTCACTCTGTGAGCAAAGAATTTAACATCAGTTTTACAAATATTATAAATATTCTGTCCAGACAACATCTGGAATGACTTCTGTTTGTCATGACAGATTTTAAATACACCGAATGAAGTCGACTTTGAAGGTTTATTCTTGTTATACACACATATATGCGTACGGATATTCATGATCTCCAAACAACTGAGCAGCTGCGATGAATGAGAGGTCACGATATCTCAAAACAAGTACATGAACCTTGTGGGAATTTTGTCAAACCAAATAAAGTTCACCAGATATTTTCACTGTAACATACAGCGATGTATTAACCCAAACATGGGCATGAAAAAACCTGACACCAAGAATTAAAAAGGGGGTCCAACCCAGTACCAGCAAGGTGTACCTAATAAAGTGGTCCTCAAGTATATATTCTGATTTATTACCTTTTTTTTTAAACTGTGAATTATGTCCCCAAAGGAAAACTGTCAACATCTGTTTTATGTAATAGAGTTTTCACCTTCCTTTACAGAACAAAAGACAGCAACAACAGCAGAGTTTGATTTTCAGCAACTTTATTTCAGTATAAGTGGTTTTTAAAACACCTCACACTGTTTCTCCAAACATCTCATTATTCTTGCAACCCCCGAGATAAGCAAGCAAGACATTAATATCTTCAAACATGGCCAAGTCCAACAAGATCAAACTCTGTGCCAAACGACATTTTCGAAGCAAACTATTTGACAAGAGTCAACATTAAGACAAGTGGGGAGCAAACGGTCACAAAATAACCAATAATTAAATTCTGTACACGTGTAAAACCTGACTAAAAAGATGCTGTCTGACGGCAGCCGGCGCAGAAAAAGGAGCAGTGATCTGACAAAATTAACCAAATGCCCAAACAGTAACCTCCTCTTCGGCCTCCTGGGGTCAAGTGTGTGTGTGTGTGTGTGTGTGTGTGCGTGTGTATGCATGCGTGTGCACTTGTGTTCTATCATACAAACAGTACATTACATAGAAACCCAATGTGTTCTAATAAGGCATTATGTGGCAGAACAGAAAACAGAAACTCCACAGAGCAAAAAAAGAAAAAACAACAGCATTAATGCCAGAAATCTGTTTTTAAGGCCAAGAAACACAACAAAGTCATGAAGAGAGTGAAGAGCGGCGTGAAGTCAAGCTCAAGTCTTGAGGAAACCTTAAACGTCAGTACAGACACCGTTTAACGAGGAAGAATGAGATGACGAAAGAAACGCGGAGCAGGAAACATCGTGACAAAAACGCTTTGTTGCTCTGGGTGGTGAATTGGGCTCAGGTTGTAACGACTGAGATTCATCTGCAGAAGCCGGTCTGCAGAGTGACGACGGCGGTGTGTTACGAACTCACTGTTAGCGGGGGTGAAACCAGAGTGTGTGCATTCACTTCACAGGTGGTGAGAGTAGCATAATAAGCCTGGACAGTACCTCAAAAAGTACAGATATAAAATACATTCATGAAGACATCTTTACAAACAAAACAAGAACAAGGTCAACAGAAAGCAGAACACCATCAGTTCAAATGGCTCAAGCCCAGAGGCAAAACACAAACATCAGTTAATGGACTACAGTACAGAGTCAGGTGACGGGGGGAGCCGAACAAGGACGATGATTCCCAAACATGTTTTTGTGTTCATACATTTACGTGCAACGGTTCAATTCTGTATATACAACTGGTACTCCTTACTGGTTCATCAAAAGGACCAATCAGATTACAATAAAACATGTTAAGTCACAGACCCAAAGTAGTGTCTCGCCATGCAGGTAACCAGGTGTTGAGATCTGGCTCGCAGCCTCCACCCCAAAACAAAACAGGTGAGTTAAAAATGTATACGTGGCACTCACAACATTAAACATTTTAAAAATGAAACATCTTTTTCCAGAAACAGTTTCCCTGTTTGTCACACCGACATTTTTAAGAGCTCATTTTAAGGCCAAAATCTCCTTTCCACTAAATTAGTATGCGTGTAACAATCATCAATCTGGACTGATGACTGATTCATTCATCAACAATCCAATATCATCAATGAAAAGTGAAAACGTCGATCACAGGCTCCTGAATTTTATCGAGTCAAAACTGTGTTGTGGCAGACTTTGTAATATCGGCGAATGTCATATCGTTGTCCAGAGAATGGCACTATTTAGTGAACCTCTGTGCTCTGATAGTGAGACGAGTCATTTTGCGGGGGTTGTGACACTCAAAAAAAGTAACGCTATCCACTGATTTAGACGTCCCTTTCATAACGTCAGTCTTTTTGGGCACCATGGCCTCATATGACGGACCAGGAGGTTGCAATTCAAAGTTCTGCTACCTTGTGTAATTGTATTTAAAGCCCAGCGCTGTTCCTGGGGGCTTGATACCAGCCAATAAGCCCCACCAGTACGTCAACAAACTTCTAGTGTCACTTATTTTACAGCGACATGTAAATGTCAATTGTGCCAGTTTCTGGTGTGACCAGGCGCTTACTCTGGATGAAGACATGCTGTCAACACTCTCAGACAGCAGCCCAGTAAAATCAAGCTAACTGTTTCTGGAAAGACATGCTGCTTTAAAATTCTCACAGACATACCTAAAAACTTGGGGGGAAACAATTCAAACTATCTGCGTCACCAGACACTACCACAAGTACGTCTATACATTTCTCTTTTGTTTGAATCAACCCTTTAAATCTTTTCCTAAACCAAACGGTGAGCCTGAACCTGACTCTTCATCACAACCACTGACAATAATCTGCGTGCGCCGGTCATTGCACCCACAGTACCTCTTCCAAGGTCTCTGTACCGATTCAACAGTAGATGGATAGTGCTGCCTAAGCCATGGTGGTGATGGTGGTGCTGCGCTGGTGTCCGCTCCGACACAGTTCCCTGAGAACCCACTTCCTCTACGACTACAGCTATGGCAAAATGCTGGGGATGATCATTTGTGGTCCTGAATGATTTAAAAAATAATAATAGCCCAACACATTTTACAGAATGATATGGTGCAGCATTACAAGGAGAGGACATATTAAAAGCCAATATTTACAAATGATGATGTGGGAGGAATATTTTCATCACATCATGGTGCATGTGTTGCCTCTACATACAGACGAACAACAGTGTGCTGGTGGTGGAAAATAAAGGTGTATCTATGAGGACACTACACGGTGCCACTGGTCTATCGAATCACTGAGCTGTTTGGCTTCGCTGAGCGACAAAGACTTTGTTAATGTGTTTACAATAATCAGCAGTTTCCAAACTGGTGATCATTTGAATAGACAAACGATTCAGGTTCTGTAAATGAAGAAACGTGATCCACAGTTTACTCTCCGGCTGCCTCGCACGGGGCACCAATGTTACATATGCTGCTGTAGTACGCTCTGTACTATCACCAAAATATGTAACCATTACTGCTCTGATATTTTCTATTTGTACATATTGTATACAGCATTTGACTATATATCTGTGTTTTTTCTATGTGTGTGTTTTTTGCATTCTATATTCCAGTCTCTGGATGCTTATTTTGGCTTTAAGCAATGAACCGCTCCTATGGATAGTGAGTTTGCATTACAAATAGGGTCTCTCTTTCCCTGGCGCGCTCCACAAACTCAAATCCTTCACAGTTTGCTTCAGTGTCCACCTCTTCCTCACAGTCTTTTTTTTTGACCCCATATATATATTTAATATTATAAAAAATAAGTTATTGCGCATCCAAAAAAAGTGCATCGTATATTTGAAAAATATCTCTTTCTCTCTTTACACTTTTCCATTTTTCTTCATGTTTCCTGCTGATCGGGGTCGTTTCCCATCATCGGATTCGGGAGGGCGGAGGTTCCACCTGTTTCCTCTTCACTCCATCATACAGCGCCACTGATGGGGAGTGATGGGGAGTAAAGGGGAGAGGGGGGAGGGCGGAAGAAGAGAAGGGGAGAAGGGAAGAGAGAAATAGGCGATGGAGGGACGTCTTGCTACGCAATGACCATGGGAACGTCGTCTGAGAAGCCGCTGATCATGGGAGCATCTTCATCATCATCACCTTGAGAGGAAGAGAGGGATGTTTAAGAACATGTCTGCTGTACAAATTAAAACGGCACTAATCAAAATTTTAATATCAATAATTTATCGAGACCAAAACTGACTTAAATCCCCTACAAGGAACTTTCATTTTCAGTTGCTTTTGGCAACCCTGTGGACAAAAGCGGTAGTGTTTTGCCAGAATGAAGCCTACATTTCCCATGAGCTCTAGCGCGTATTGTCGTAAAGACGCTTACCTGGCTCGCGCATGTGTTTGTTTTGGAGATGAATGAAACAACAAGACGGGAAAACTTTGCCCCCGCTCCTATCGGGGATCCCAGCTCACCTCTGCCGCGCCCCAGCTCCACCTCTCCGGCGTAAGCGCCACCGCCGCCGGGGTAAACGCAGCGGTCAGCTGGTAAGGCTGAAGGCCTGTTTGGCGAGCACTTCCACAGCTTCTTGGACTGAGTATGGAGCGGTGCCTCGCCTCTTTATTTCTCGGCACTCACCAGACCCTGTCGACGCCTGGCTGGTACCTGTCGTCCTCGTCCCTGCTAGCGCAAGGTGAATCTGCGCAACCTGCGGCCTCTGTGTGTGGCTCCCCGGACAGCTAACGCCGTGGACCCGCCGGCTCCTGCCAGGATTGGGCTGGTAAATGCTAGATCGCTAGTGAACAAAACGTTTATTCTGAAGGATTTCCTGACTTCCCGAGGATTGGATTTTCTCTGTGTGACTGAGACGTGGCTGACTGTTGGTGAGTCCAGTGCTTTCACAGAACTTTTACCCGATGATTGCTGCTATTTTAACTCCCTGCGGACGTCGGGTCGAGGAGGAGGAATAGCGACTATTTATAAGAGTCACTATAAATGTAAGCAGCTAGGTAAGATGACGTGTGCCGTCTGAGTGCCGTAAATCGTTTCGTCCTGGAAGCGACCTGGGCGGACCCGGAGACAGTTTCCTAAAGGTATGGATATACACTATATAGAAATAGCTTATCTTCACACCGATGGTCTCATTTGCTGTTGTAGGTCACGCACAGACATCAGCAGAAACCACAGACTTTTGCATATCCAGTTAAAAGTTCCTTGTAGTGGCTTTAAAAACACACTGAATTCAGATTCAGAATCATTAGGCTGACACAGGGGCACTGCAGTGGGGGGAAGTGGGACCGATTACCCACAATTCAGGTCTTTTGCCTTTGCAGGGCCGTAATGTGGTCAAAAGTGTGTCTTGTTTAATGCAACACATTTAAGCAAAGTACAAGACTTCCTGATTTGCAGTTAATATCATGCACTGCTCAAGTGTCTCTGACAGTCTCCATCCATGTCAGTGAAAACATGGATGCTTCACACACAGAAGATCTATACAATCAGCACAGTTTCAAGATTAGAGTCACCAATTCAGTATCTGACCAAATGTCTCCCCTTCTGTTCCTGAGATATGACGCTGAGTAACGGCCAAAAAAGTGTTTTATGCAGAACGTTATGAGGTCACAGTGAAGCTGACCTTTGACCTTACATAATGTCATCACTTCATTTTATCCTGTGTGAAACTTTGTCCTAATTAGTGTATGAATTCCAGAGTTATAGCCAAAAACATGTTTGGTGAGGTTGCTGTGACCTCCGACTACCAAATTCTAATTAGTTTATTTTTCAGTCCAAGTGGACGTTTGTGCCAAATTTGAAGAAATTCCCTCAAAGCTTTCTTGAGATAGCACGTTGATAAGAACGGGACAACCTGAAAACATAATGCCTCAGTTACAGCTATCACCGACACGGCGGCATATTCATGCCTCCCATGTCTTGGCATTTTTAAAACTTTTGAAAGGGTGATTTAAGACATTTTAATACCAATTCAGGCCTCATTTTTATATTAATGACTTCAATACCTTTTGAGAGTTTTAGCAGATCTGTGAGGACACTGTGTGCAGAGTTTAGTGCCATCTAGTGGTGAAGTTGCAGAATGCAATCAACTGAAAACTTGTGTGCTAAGTGTGCAGTGAGCTACAGTGGTTGATGCAAACGTGCAAATGTCCCTATCTAGAGGCAGTGTTTGGTTTGTCCATTCTGGGCTACTGTAGAAACAACATGGTGGACTCTGTGGGTAAAGGACCCGCTCTGTATGTAGATATAACGAGTATAAAGCACGCCAAATTTGAAAAAATTCCCTCAAGGTGTTCTTGACATATCACACACATAAGAATCAAACATACATGTGTACGGACAACCCAAAAACGTAATGCCTGTGGCCACAGCTATCACTGGCGCAGAGGCATAAAAAGTTCTCACTGTGCAGTAAAGTGGCACCTGTCAGTGAAGACAAGCACATTACAGTATTTGCCTGGAACCATAAAGTTAGAGTACTCGACTGAATGTACTTGGTTGCATCCCATCACTGCAGAACTGACACTCGACAGACGACCTGACAACTGGGAGTTGCCAAGGCCGTGACAACAACATTATCTCCAGCAGGCAGGCTTCCCTCTGTCTTGTAAACTGCACCACAGTGAGGAACTGAACTCTAATGACCTCTGCACTGTCAGCACCTGGATGATCCAAAGATGTACACAGCTCACTCACCCAGTTCATCCCCGGAGGAGAAGATGGCAGATCCCAGGCGAGAGTTGTAATGGGAGTTTGCAAAGGCGGTGAAATTATTCTGCAGCCGGCGGTGTCGGAGGTAGAGCGCCACCAGGCCACCGCACACGCCCAGCAGCAGCAGAAAGAGGACCGGGACCACCACCGCTGCCATGTCTCCTGAGTGGCCCTCACCGCGGGAGGCGTCACTGGCACCTGGACAAGAGGAAGAGTAACGTGCAGTATAAATGGAAAAGCAAGTCCATGTTCACCGTTCATCTCACTGTGGTTTCTCTTAGTGCTCATGTTTCACAGTGTGTGTGTGTTTATGTTCCTCTACCTGCTGTCAGCTGGTTATAGAGCAACAGTGCAGGTTCGCCACACAGCTGACCGCTGAGCAGGCAGCGGGCCTGCACTGAGAACGTGTAGTTGTGTCCCAGCAACAGGCTGCTGATGCGGAAATAGGTCTCTGTGGTGTTTCCCAGGTAGGACGTCTGGTTGGTCACACTGTCATACACATGCACCTCATAGCCCTGTAAACAGCACGTAACACTTAATGCTTCTTTTGGACTGAGACGATATTCACTGGGTTTCTACTGCTGTACGTCCCCATAAGATCTAAGATCTAAGAAATATACAATCAAATATGAGTCTTGTACCTAGATAAGTACAGCAGTAGAAACTTGAATCCAACCCTCTGCGCCAAGTTAGACTGCAGAGAAAAGGGTTGTAGAAGAAGAAAGCCTAAACGTAGGATAGAGGAAAATGTTTCACTGTGGAAAACCCCAGACATGGGTCACTGGTGTCTCACCCTGCTCTCATTGAAGCCCTTCTCTCGGACAGCCAGACTCTTCCAGAAGAGGAACACGTGGTCTTTCTCTGTCAAAATCTTCAAGGCTTCAGGAGCAGGAAGAGGAACTGCAGCAGAGGGAGAGTGTTTCTTTAAGGACAGCATTTCTTTTTGAAGACACATACAGATTATAGAAAGTGAGCGGTCGTACTTCAGTATGGTGGGAACTTTATGTCGTCAAACAGAAAGACGCAGACTGCACCACGGCTACACACACACACACACACACACACACACACAGTACCATGGAGTGTGTTTTATAAACCACAGTCAGCGTGTAATAATCAAATAATCATGTTTGTATTTGCACACAGTGAAACAGATGTTTGGATTACAGCTGCAACTGAAGACTTGTTTCAGGATCTTTTCATTGATATGTTGCACTTTGTTTGATGGATTATTTATTACAGCTTTATGGTTTTCATAACCTTCTTCTCATTTCTGCAGCACCTACGTATTTACATTTTCCTCAAGGCATGTGCAAAACCTTCATATACAGTATATCCTCTGTCTGTATGTTCATTGTATGTCCGTAATGAACCACTGTAGTGTCATGTTAACTATGTATTGATATAGTTGACTGCTGCTGGGTGTAGCAATATTGCCCGAGTACATTTCCCTCTGGGGACAATACAGTATGTCTTGTTTTGTCTTGTGTTGTCTTGTGTGTCTCACGCGAGACCAGCGAAAGCACGTGAGCACACATGAACGCAGTGCCCATGTCTCGCGGTCTCGCGCAAGCACACACACATGAGCGCGGTGCCCAGAGAGGCAGTCAGAGCTGCAGGCTACAATGAGGCTAAAAACAGAGTTCAAATGACGTTTTTCCAAACAACTTTTTATGTCGGGGCTTCAGGACACTTGGATCACTACGGACGAGCAGTATGGAGATATTTTGTGGTTTCAATGATGTGTTTTTGGACGTTTGAATCTGGGGCGCCGTCAGCCTCCATTAGGTGGAGTTGTGTTGCTACCTCCTCTCCCCTTGGATCTCTGCAAGTGATGTGAGGACTCACCTGAGCCTCCCTCGGCATATGGGTGAGTAGATAATGGCTGAATTTACATTTTTGGGTGCACTATCCCTTTAAGCATGTATTCTACAAGGATCATTGCCTGGTGAGGATGCAGCTTTAGCATCAGTCTGTCAGCATGAAACCATGAACGCAGTGCATATCTCTGTGCATATTTCAGTCAGCTTGAATCATTAAAAAGCTGGAGACCAAGTTTACAACCAATTCATAGAGTTAGCGTTAATGAGTTCGTTGCAGCTGATGAAATTTATCAGCGACAGTCACAATTTCAGACGTCAAAAACAGTTGCTGGCTGCTGTGGTCTGTGAGTCGGCGCTGTGAGTGTACCTGTGCACAGAGTAAAGCTGGCCTCCTTGCTCATGTTGCGCAGGCGCACAGAGATGCTGTATCGTCCTCCGGGCTCCAGGCCTTTCAGCACGTACTCTATTGTGTTGTTCTGGGTGGTCAGCTTGTAGTCCCGCTCCACCTTGCGGATCACGTCTCGCACGTGGATCGCGTATGTCTACAGAAACGCAGACGGACAGGAAGACACACAGACACACACACACACACACACACACAGAAACACAAGGTTACAACAAGGTTTTTGTATGCTGTCGTAGCAGTTGTCCTGACGCACCCTCCTGATGCTCATCACCAGTAACATGAGATGGTGTCGTACCAGAGGAGAGTTTGGCAAGTCGTAGGGTGGCTGCCACTTCAGTGTGGCCTGTGTCTTGTCTACTCGCACACGGTGGAGGTTCCTGGGTGGCAGCCTCTCGTCGGGAATCATCTTCACCACAACGTAGTCAGAGGGAGGACCCAGGAAGGGAGAGACAGCACGCACCTGACGGTAGATCACAAACTAGAATTACTGCGTTGTGGTTGTACGTCTCCGTGCACCGGTCAGATGGCACTTATAGTCACCACCAAAATCCACCAAATTCACTTGAAGTGTTCTTGAGATAACATGCTCATAAGAATGGGACAGATGGACAGCAGGAGAACATAATGCCTCCGGCTGTGGCTGGCACCGGCGCAGAGTCATTATAAACTTTTGGATCAGGACACATTTGATGACGTCAGGTTGTCAAAGTGGAGTGAAACAGTTTGTAAAGAGCTCAGATTAAGCTGGCAGGATGTTGAAAAGACTCACCAGGAAGAGATACTGTTCATCACTGTCCACTGTGACCGTGAGGCTGAGAGAAGCAGTGGTGATCTGACGAGGGCTGCGGTGCAGGGCCAGGAAGGAGGTGCCGTAAAACACACCGTACACCTACACACACAAACAACAAGGTGTCTTCTAAGTAAAGGCTTCATGGGTGAATGATTGTTCTTTATAAAACCATATCATAGTTTGTTGGCTCAGATTGTGAAGACTGTCTTAAAGCTTCTAAATGTTCCAAACGTCTCCACCTGTGACCGTCTGACGTCTCTTTGGAGATCTGTCATTGCGTGCATCACGACATACTGATAAATCCCTGGCTGCGTTTATTCGGTGCGATGGACTGTTACTTATCAGAGGTGTTGATCTCCTACCTGTTGTCCCTGCGCGGGGGGTTTGCTGATGGTCCAGCTGCAGTCCACAGCTGTCTGGTTGAGAGCCCGGGCTTTGAGGAGGGGCCGCTCCGGCTGGGAACCAATGGTCTGATGGTGGGACAGGGCGGTGGGACTGTCTCCTATACTGGTCTGAGCCCACACAGCCACCTCATACACCGTCCCTGCTGTCAGGTTTGTTGCTGGAAACAAGAGAGTATGCATCAGAATGCAAGTGAGCAGTGATATGTGTGCAACACCTGACTGAAGCCAGGCTCAGACTACAGGAGGGTTAAAATCCTGAACAGTATTTGATGCACTTCTAATATCCGTCCACTGTAGTATGATCGCTAACGTTATCGTCGACACTATCAGCTGCTCCTGGACTTGTCTGTCACTGGCTGTTGTGAAAGTACTCATGTCATCATAATAATAATCGCCCAGATTTTAAATCCCAAACATCAAACGCGCGGGGCGTTTTGGGGGTGGCCCAAATGAGACTGCAAACAGTTCTGGAGGTTTAAGACTGGATCTGTTAACCTCTCACATGATCAGATGATCTGGGCTGATGCTGACAAAAGTCCCAGACCAGATTCCTCCTTCGACCGTCAGGAGGGATCAATTTGTCCCAAACTCCTGCAGTCTGAACCCGGCGTGATGTAAAACAGTAAATCATGTGGATAAGGACCCAAACAGTACCTCTGAGGAACCTCCCTGTGACTGAGTAGTTCCTGCTCTCCTTGACGTGGGTGTCAAACTGCCAGTACAGAATCACTATGTACTGTTTCACCTTAAAGACACAGAGAGAGATCCATCAGACACACACACACACACACACACACACACTTTAACAACGTGAGGAGGGGCTTTAGGGAGGAGCTCTTACGTCGTACTGGGAGTTGAAGCTGAATGAAAGGCTCATGGAGTCGGCGGTGATGCTGTCAGCGATCACAGAGGGTGGAGGCAGAGCTGCAGAGCAGACGGAGCGGGTCAAAGAAGAATTTAACTCTTTATATTATTTCAGAAAGTTGACATGGAGATATATTCAGTGGGATTTGGTTGCATCATCACAGGCAGCAATCTGAGTGATGGCACTCAGCACTTCCTTTGTTTCTTTCAAATTAAAAGCCCTTTCCCACCTAAACAACACTTCTTTAGATATCTTCAGATCGTGTTAGTAGTTTTGTACAGTCCTGTGTGCAGCATCTCAAGTGACGTCACAAACACTGCACATCCTGAAGTACCTGGAGGCACCAGTAGGGGGCAGCGCTGGACAGATTTTCACACCATACTGTGTGTGTGTGTGACTCTGCTGGGAGAAGCAGCTCACCTTTCTTTGGGGTGATGGATTTAACCTCGCTCCAGTTGCCCACACCTCGACTGGTCAGTGCTGCCACCTACATCATCAGTGACATCAGCATTTAAACACACCGCACATGATGATATCACAGCAACATTTACTGACTGTGGAAACATCTTTTCTTAAAACACGTCATCATAGTGAAAGTGAGTCTTACCCTGAACATGTACATGGTGTCCGGCTGCAGTCCCCTCACTTCAGTGTTGGTCGTCATGGATTTTTGTGACATCCAATCGATGCTCTTTTCCTCACTGTATTCGACCTAACATCAAACACACAGATACCGAGGCAGATATATTCATAATCAACGAGCTTGTCAAAGTGTGTAGCAGTGTGACAGTACAGCTGTGTGTCTGAATCATTGATGAAATGAAACGTAGAATAACTCTACAGCAGGCGCGACCATGATCCCAGAACTGTTTCTCTCTTTGAACCATCTGCATTTAAAAGTCTGAAAGCTCAGCCTGTCCCTAAACAGAAGCAACCAGGACACCAGTCGTTTCAAACAGAGCACTGGTGCGCTGCACAGCTCCTCTGTCAGACCCCTTTGGTTTGGAGCTCGGGAAGGAAGTGAACTGTGCACACCACAGACCACTGTCAGGATACAACAGCATGTGTTCATTAGTTTGAATAAGCCACAGGACTTTCCACCCTGAGTCCTGGAGGTGGGCCCGAACCTGGAGCTCTACAGCAGCACAACAGTCTCCCCACTACTGGTCTTGTCTGTTTGGGTGATCGTGCAGATTAGAAATGAACACGTGACTCAGTTTAATACAGATGAAGACTCACAATGTACTCTCTGATGATGCCGTGTCCTTTGTCAGGAGCGCTCCAGGAAACTTCCACCGTCCCATCCTCACCGTTGTCACAAGACAGCTGCAGGTTCCTGGGTGGGTCGGGCACTGCAGGACGCACACACACACACACACGTTCATCATCCACAACGAAAAGATGGGATGAAAACTAGACTACCTACTTTTTGTCGTAATTAGTGTATGAATTCTTGAGTTTTGAGAGGTCACAGTTTCTAGAACTACTAAACTAAACTAGAAATGGGTGAAAACTGCCCAGAAATACGAGGTAGAATTTTTAAATCTCCTCTTGCACATATATTATCAAGTATACGAGTCATAATGACAGGAAATGGAGAGTAGTTTGATACTCACGGTCCTCTGGCGTTCTGACCGTGATCACCTCGTTGGTCTTGTGCAGCTTGCTGAGACACTGAGTGAGCACCTTGACGTGGTAGGTGGTGTCTGGTTTCAGCACCGTCAGTTTGTAGCTCGACTTGTTGCTGTGTGTGTCCATGATGGTCCACTGCTGGGTGCCCACCAGCCTGAAGACAAACACACAAGTGATATGAGGGCATCAGGGTGAGATACGTGTTGACAGCCCCGCCCACAGGTGTGTGTTTACGCAGAATTATAGTCTTAGCAGTGATTTTTGGGGTGAACTGTCCCTTTAAGGGTCATAATCATATCAGTCATATTGCAGATGTAGTGTAACAGTGCAACATGACTTTGAGCTGGTGCAGAGCTGCAGGTAACTGATGCTCACCTGTAGTAAATGAGGAAGTAGCAGGAGTCCAGAGGAAGGTTTTTGGGACGAGACCAGGTCAGCGTGATGGCGCCAAAGAAGTCTGGTGTCCACTGGAGGTTCTGCACTTTATAGGCCAGGGTGTCCACTGGAGGAAGAGGGAGACACTCCTTATTGGTTGTACACCACACAGCCTGAAATACCCACTAACAGCCAGCAGGTGGCAGCATCGCACTGCTATCAAAATGCTAAACACTGATAAAGTATGACAGGAGACGTGCTGGCATTCAGTGGAGCAGACACTGAGTGGTTCACATGTGAGTTTATTTAAAAGGCTAATAACATAAAGGCAGCTCATCCCCACAGCTCACATGTAGCTTAAACACACTTAGTCATGATAAAAGGATTTTGGACCTACAGGTGCAGTTGTCTTCATCGCTGTGGTCGGAGCAGTCCAGGAAACCATCGCACCGTTCGCTGTCCAGCACGCAGGCTTCACCGTCAGAGCAGCGAGTCCCGTTTACACAGAACAGAGGCCCACGAGTGGCTGCAGACGGACGGACGGACAGGGTTTACATTACTGCTCTACATGCTGCATCACACTGCTGAGTGCTGTGATAACATTTATGGAGATATATTGTAATCTATTACCTTTTTCAACAGCAAATTAAAGACATAAAACATTTTATTATTATATATCTTTTTATACATTGATACTATGCTGAAATGATTTTTCCTCTACTCCTAAAAAATGTCTTGATAGATTTGAAGTTCTGCATGAATTCAATTAAAAAAAACATTAAATTCAAAACATCATAATAGGATTTTATTCTTGGTGATCCTCCTGTGCCGGTGTGAGTGTGACAGTATCACAGTAACAGAGACTCACGGCAGTGGGCTTCATCAGAGCCGTCCTGACAGTGGATCTGGCCGTCACAGCGCTGCCAGTCGGGGATACAGTGGGGGGGTCGGCGACACAGGAACTGACCCCGACTGCAGCGTGCAGGGGAGGGGGGAGCCTGGGTGGGTACTGGAGCCATCGTCGCAGAGCCGTTAATTGCTGACGGAGAAATACAGAGTTAATATTTGAATTGTTTTTTGTTTCTTCTTCTGTTGTGTTAATTGTTCTATATCGTACGTAAGTTTAAACCCCAATAAATACCTTCACATAAACACATGCATGCACATCAGATATGATGGTACCTGTGGGACATCCCAGCTCGTCGCTGCCGTCGGGACAGTCAGCGTAGCCGTCACACACCCAGGTGTTGATGATGCAAGCTCCAGAGCCACAGTGGAAGCGGTTGGGGGCACAAGTAGAGGGGCCAGGGGCCACAGTGTGAGGTGTAACACCACCTACAAGGGTGGAGATTCAAGTTTAACGACTGAGGATGGATGGGGAGTTGATTCAAGCATTGAAACTACAATCACTGCTTCGTGACTGTACGTCTCCACGCACCTGTCCAGTTTCTCTGACAGTTTACGTCAATGTCTGTAAAATCTTTGAAATGTTTTCCCCATTTTCTGACATTTTATACATCAAACAACTAATTGATTAATCAAGAACATCATCAACAGATTGATCGACAGTGACAGTAATCGTTAGTCGCAGCCCCAGTGAAGCAGAGCGATGCAGCCGTGATGAGTCATAGCTGTGTACCTGTACACTGCGCCTCATCAGACCAGTCCCCACAGTCGTTCTCTCCATCACACTTCCACCATGTGGGAATACAGCGTTCATTTCTACACTCGTACTGGAAATACCTGGAGCATCCTGGGACCGCAGTGGGAGCAGCTGCAACACACAGAGCAGAAGGAAGCATCGTACAGCTTAATTCAGTACGTGTATAAGGTGTGTCTGATGGAAACACTGCGTGTGTTCCCTCTGCATATACTCTTCCTCCTCACCACAGTTGGCTTCATCAGAATAATCCCCACAGTCGTCCATGCCGTCACACTTCCACTCCAGGCTCACACACACTCCGTTGGCACACTGGAAGGTGTAGGCATCACACACCTTGCCAAACTCAGACGGCGTGGCTGACAGAAAACACACAGGAAGATCACCAGGTCACACAAAGCAGTGCAACATAACACGTGTATGTGTAGATTACACTGAGGGTTTGAAGCAGGGTAACAAAGTGACACTGGGCCTCAAGCAAGAAACGATATACAAACTAATTTTCTCTTAGTTTTGTTTGCATCTACGATTTGTTCTTATTTTGTTGG
This sequence comes from Epinephelus fuscoguttatus, assembly GCF_011397635.1. Taxonomy (NCBI): domain Eukaryota; kingdom Metazoa; phylum Chordata; class Actinopteri; order Perciformes; family Serranidae; genus Epinephelus; species Epinephelus fuscoguttatus. Next base: position 2,707,922 of record NC_064756.1, read on the forward strand.
TCCCCTGATTCATCACCGATGCTTTCTTCTTTTTTGGCTCTTACGAGTGGTCAAGACGAAGATAAGAGAAAAACATCTGGTGTTCTCCGTCCACAAACTGTTGTCTGACGCAACATAAAATAAACTTGAGGAACATTTAAAAAATGCATGAATATCATATCAAATTTCGATTATGTTTTAGAGCAGTGGTTCCTAACTGGTGGGTTGTGGTCCAAAAGTGGGTCAGCGGTTCAGTCTGAATGAACCGCAGGTGACTTGTGTCAAGTTGAGCAGAGATTAAAGGATAAGAAACAAATCAACGTGGAGCTTTGTCAATAAATTACAGGGATTATTTAAAGGCACACGAGGGTTCCTCACCACATCCAGCGTAGTCGGCGTCCTCGTCAGATCCGTCCTCACAGTGTTTGATCCCGTCACAGACCAGAGACTGAAACAGACACTGAGCTCGGTTCTTGCACACAAACTCCATGTAGCGAGTACACAGCGGGTCTGTGAGGCAAAGACAGAAACCATCATGCAACATGACTCATCAGCACACTATAACTTTTCCAACATTGCTCTACAAGCTCTGCCGTGTATTTCTGTGTCTAATAAAATTTCCATGTTCATTTTATCATGAGAGATATTTCATGTCTAAATCCTGTGTGTCACTAAAGAAGCACAAACTGATGCTCTGTGTTTTAAGCTATAATGATAAGTGGCCTGTGAGGTTCAACAGGGCTCTATTCTGGGCCTATTCTTATTCTCCCAAAATATGCTACGTCTCAGTGATATTCTGTATAACATTAGCTCAGTGACACTACTGAGTCACATGATGAGCTGCTGTGATAGAATTTCAATTTTTACTTTGGGTGTGATTTTGAATCCAGCCCTCAGCGGGTTGATGATTTTGGTTTCCACTGACCGTTGTTACGTAATTTTGTTCTCAACGAGTTGTTCAGTGTTTATCAGTAAAGATTTTCAACTTGAATAATTCGTTCAGTGTTTCCCTTATTGTTTTGAGCAGAATAATTTCAGCGAGCTGGCATAGAAGAAGGGAGAGATGGAAGATGGAGAACATGAAGAAACGTATGATGGTAAATAAAACGGTGTCACAGATTGACAAATATTAGAGCTGCGTTATGTCCTTGTATCTTATCTTATATTCTTAACAGGTCAAGTTGATTAAGATATATTTGTAATATTAATATTTATATTTATTTTTTGTAGGGCAAAGATAATTGATCTTTATATCATATACTAAGATGGGTTTATATTTTGTAAAATAGATATTTGTTCATTTATATCTATTATTATTAATATTACGATATATTTTTATTTATAATATTACATATTAAAATATGTAATATTAATACTTGGTAATATATAATAAATATTAATTTTCTTCGGGAATGAATAAAGTTCTTCCTGTTTATCTATACGAGAAAGCTGTTTCATTTCACTCGACTGATGGAGAAGACGTTAGGTTTAATAAGTTAATACTTTTCTTGCTCCTTTTCAGATGTGTAAATCAAAGTTACTGTACATTAACGACTGCTTCTACTTTATGATTTTCATTATTTGTAAATATTACTTTCTGTCCGTCTGCTTGTTTGAACGTTCACGTCTATTTTTACATGTTCAAAATAAATATCAGTATCAACACCTCCTCGTTTGACTCTGTGTCTGATGACCGCTGTGCGTTCTGTTAAACAAAAGGAAACACTCACCACAGTTGTGCTCGTCGGCGCCGTCTGAACACTCCTGGATGCCGTTGCAGTGCGCGGTGGCTGGGAGGCAGGTGTGATTGGAGCACAGGAAGCCGTTGCACCGAGTTCCCTCTGGAAACACACAGTAAGTAAGTAAGTAAGTAAATAAATGTATTTATATAGCACTTCTCACAGAGAGGACTCACAAAGCGCTTCACAAGATAAAAAACAAAAAATACAATAACAGAAGCAATGCAAAATACACAAAAACAAATAAAAAGTAAAGTGCAGCAAAATACAGAGATGATACAATGGACAATTAATGGAACACAAGCCTAAACAGATGTGTTTTTAACTGCTTTTTAAAAATGTCCACGGAAGAGGCCGCTCTCAGCTCATGAGGTAGTGCATTCCATCATTTCGGTGCAACAGCCTTAAAGGCTCTATCACCTTAATTCGTCTTTAATCTTGTGTGAGGGACAGTAAGTAGGTGGCCTTCAGCGACCGCAGTGACCTGACAGGACAGTGAAAGGACACCAGATCCGTCAGGTATGCAGGTGCTTGACCATGGAGGGCTCTGTAAGTGATGGTTAGAATCTTGTGCTGGATCCTCCAGTGCAGGGATGCCAGGACTGGAGTGATGTGAGTAGTATATAACGGTATGTTATTAAATGTGTGGGTTTATGTCTACGTCTAAAAACATGAGCTTTTAGTTTGTGAAATCGCCACATCTGTACACGTTAAAGAATCCTAATTACCAGCATGCACAACACAGCGTCACAGAGATAACGCCACCATTTTAGTCTAAAACGACACGATGACTTCCACATCGATGAGTTCGTGTGACTCTGCTTACCGCAGATCTGAGGGTCTTCATCAGAATCGTCCTGGCAGTCATCGTCACCGTCACACATCCAGCGCTGTGGTATACAGTGACCTGTGTGACACTGGAAGCTGCTGGCCTCACATGTATGGTGGCCCACTAGGGACAAACAGGAAGAGATTAAAGGCTTGGAGAAGATGGTAAAACACACAGGTGCTTTGCAGGTGATGGAAAGACAGAAACTGAACACTCAGTGTAAGCAGTGCTGTTTTAATAGACCTGTTTAAAAGGAAACACTTTGACGTCTCACAGCGGGAGAACAACAGCTGTAAATAATGAAATGAATGACGGCTGGTTTCTGTTCAGCTGCTTTGACTTCAGGGTCCTGGTATCGTGAACGCCAGGTCTCAGTGTCACTCCCACTGGAGGACTTTAACAGGACCAGAGTTTCCCACACACTCAGGTTCACTCACGAACAGCTGCTCCTCTCGTCCATCGCTCTGAATGGACGGACAGATCAATTGTCCACCCCGCAACACACAGATTCTACTGTGACCTGCTGTGAGAAGTCAAAATGTCTGCTGCCGTGAGAGAGGCCCATTACATCCTCTGACTGTGTCCAAAGATCCTGTGGATTCATGTGTTTTTATGACGCAGTCCTCACCTGTGCAGTTGGCCTCATCCGACCAGTCTCTGCAGTCGTTGTCTCCGTCGCAGCGCCACGCCTCGCGGATACAAACGCCTCGAGCACATGTGAACTCTCCTGGGCCACACTGGTGAGACTCTGAGGAACGTATCAACAACACAGTTAGCACTTAGCCTCACTGATACAAGATCTTTAGGGCGGTTACTGACACCAGTATTAGGGAATTAAAAAATACAATTACTGATATATCGCCCCATATTCATTCTATCTATCTATGTAATGCATTATATTAATCATTTACACTTTTATTTTGGTCCTGTGCTCAAAGATTACAGATGTTACCTTTCTATCTATAAACATTAGATCATCTCTTAAAACATATATTTATATACACTTTCATATAATGCTATATATGCACTTTATCTTTTATTTTCCTCTTCATATTGTTGCGTATTATCGTCTGAGCTCTGAACAAAGTGTGTATTTGCCACAGTGAACATGACTGAATAATATTTGTTGGAGGTGTTGGCAGATAAACAGCCACATCTCACCACAGTGCTCCTCGTCACTATTGTCTCCACAGTCGTCTTCATGGTCACATTTGAAGGCCAGCGGGATGCAGGAGCCCGAGGCCATGCAGCGAAACTGGTTGGACGGGTCGCAGGTGGTGGTGGCTGAATAGAGTAAATAAAAACATGTAGTTTTTTAGCGTGGAAGCAGCTTTTGTATTTATTTACAAGAGAGCAAACTGTTGTGGCTGAACACTCACGACACTCCTGCTCATCACTCATGTCACCACAGTCGTTGTCGCTGTCACACTTCCAGATGCTGCTGATGCAGCGGCCGTTGGAGCAGCGGTACTGGTTGGGCAAGCAGCTGTGCTCTGATTGGAGGAAAGAAAGGATCACATGTCACCACTAATTAATCAGATAGTCCCCCCTGATATGGAGGACTAATTTCCAGCAGAGACAGGATCATATGTCTTGCAGCACAGCATCATTATCATCCTGCAGGATGTGCGTTCGTCTCACCACTCTTGACGCAGGTGTTGTTTTGGAGCTGGTAGCCCATGGGACACTGGCACTGCAGCTCTCCGTTGGGCATGGTTACGGTCGGGGCGCCGTCAGGGCAGACGCAGGTGTGTCGGTGGCCAGGCTGAGGTAGACACAGCAGGCTGCACGGCTGGTCGGCACACGCGTTGTGTCCTGTGGAGCCACAGCTCAGTTTGAGCACTAACACAGTGTTCTATAAATCAGTTCTCAAGCTCTCAAAGTAGCATCTACCTGTAGTCCAATATTTACCTTACTTCAGACGGTGCAGACAGCTTAAAGGGTAACTTCAGTGCTTTTCAACCTGGACCATGTTTTCCCACATGTTTGTGTCTAAGTGGCCGATGGGAACAACACGTTTTTAAATACTGAGTGAGAGGGCTGCAGCAGCGGAACAGGCTGCAGTGTTATCACCCTCAATGTATATCCACTAAAAGTGTGCAGATTGTTATTTTATAAGTCTGACAACATTATAAAAAGGATCCCTACAGAGATAGAGCTTTGTGTTGAAGAGTAGGATCCTTTTTGTTTAAACCCAAACAGCCCTGAAAGCAGCATCACCAAACTCACCAGACTACACTTAAATAAACAGTTATTTTAGCGTGTATAGAGGCAGCATGTTCTCACATCTAACTGGGTGAATCAGGCTTCATCACAAACAAAGCAGAGCTGCTGATTGATGGAACAGCTGAAAGACGAAGCAACACGGCTTTTGTGATTTTTATTTTGTTTTTGTGGACTCTGAATAAAGTGTGTTTTACAATAACTAAATGACTGTTTATTTAAATGGAGTCTGGTTGGTTTGGTGATGGTGATTTCAGCGCTGTTTTGGGTCAAACATAAAGGATCTTACCTTTGACCTTTAACCACCAAATTCTAATCAGTTTATTCTTCAGTCCAAGTGGACGTTTATGTCAAATTTGACGTTCTTGAGATATTGCGTTGAGGAGAATGAGCCATATGGACAGACAATATAGCGATCGCTGGCACAGGTCATAATCATGCTTCCCATGTCTTGGCATTTTTAAAACTTCTGAAAGATTGGTTTAAGAATTTTTTATAACAATTAAGGACTTATTTTTAGATTAATGAGTTTTAAAAGTTGAAACTTTTTTCGTGTGCAAGAATGCAAATGACCCCATCTAGAGTCAGTGTTTGGTTCGTCCGTTCTGGGCTACTGTAGAAACAACATGGCAGACTGTGGGAGAGGACCCTCTCCGTATATAGAGGTAAATGGCTCATTGTGCGGTAATGAAAACACAATGATTCTTAGTTTCAGGTTTTTATATACTCATGAAAACATAGTTATGAATATCATATTCCATGTCTGCCAATGTTTCCCCCTAAATTCTACAGGCAGGACTTTAACTTTGTGTCTGAAACTGAAATCTGGAAACAACTTGAAATAATATCTCACTGATTCATTTCCACGCTTTCAAACTTTCCAAACACGCCTCCACTCTGTGTGTTTTACCTCTGTTCTTCCCCTTGTAGAAGATCTTGAGGTCCATGACTCCAGTGAGTCTGCCAACAATCAGCTCGTTGTCCTGAGAACCAGCTTTCGGAGCTTTGAAGATCCCCATTCTGGACCAGTCGTCCCAGTACAGGTCATTCTGGGAACAGCATCCAACACCAGCTCATGAGAACAGACTCTCAGTGAGCACTTTTACACATTAAACACATTCTAAAATCTGTTTTAACTTCTTCTGATACGAGACTGGAGAAAAGATTGAAGACGAGTGTTTTGTAAAATGGTGCATCTACTGTAAAACAGTGTCACCTTGAAGACAGCGATGGCGTACGGGTGGGGCAGCCCCTCCATGAGAACTCTCCTCTGGCCCCCGCTGAAATCAGCCCTCTCGATGCGGTCGCTGTAGGCTTCGGTCCAGTACAGCCAGTGGTCGTCAGCTGTGATCCCATTGGGCCAGCGGACGCCCTCTGACACAATACAGGACACGCTGGTTCCGTCCATGTAGCTTCTGTAGACACCAGCCGCTCGGTCTCCCCAGTCGGTCCAGAACATCAGACTGTGGGACGAATACGGCACGAATTTAACCGGAACGCTTAAACTAAATGTTTTTGTTGTTTAATTGCCAACACATCTGATGAGCCAAGCATTTACACAGACACTTGTTACCTCTCTCCAGGCAGCAGAACCAGAGCTCTGGGGTGTTCCAGGATCGACGAGTTGAGCAGAGTGTGACGCAGGTCGCCGTCAGGGTTCGACACCTTCAAACACAACAGAGAAACGCTTCATCAGTTTCGGTTTGAGACCGCTGTGTGAAAAACCGTCGATCAGGAATCTCATATTTTTAGAACAAACAGTATTTTAAGTGTAAGGGCTGAAACACATGGGCAGCGACCGTTCAAGTCAAAGGAAAAAACACGCCCTCTTATTTTCCATGTTCAACCCCACACCGCTGGCAGCTACAAGTGCCAAGACTGTCCTATTTCCAGCCTCACCGCGCCCCACTCACTCTCTGCTTGTACACACCAGCTCCTGTAGCAGCTCTTTCTCCACTCCTACAGCAGCTCGACTCCTCTCCTCACCACTGATGTAAAAAGAGAACTCTACAGCTGTTGCTGTTTCGTGTGTGACAAAGAACGGATGAGGAGAGACTCATTGTTGAGGTCGAGAAATATCCCGAGCTAAGCGACCCACAGTCCCGTCATCACAAAGACAGTGGCCAAAAAGACACTTCCTGGGGAGTCACAGCTGTGGAGATCGGCTCTTCACATGAGAAACTTTAATTAGTGGCTGTTCATACATGATTGTAAGCTAACGCAGAGGTGGAGGAAGTGCAGCTCTGTCAGCAAAAGTAGTGAGAACTTTGTGAGGTCAACTGTTATTAAGCTGCAGCACGACATGTGCGGTGTGTGCTAGGGGTGGCACTTGTCTCCCTGTAGGAGTGATGGTTCTTGCATTGAGCCTTACAGGACACCATTCTTCATACCTGAATAACTTAGTTTGATTGTTAATAATTTGACACAACCCTTCAAAGCTGACTTCAAATCTCTCTGCAACTGTTCTCTGAACAAGTCCTTCAACAGAAACCTGTAGAAGTGAAGCCTTAAACCCTTTTTCACCAAAATCAGCACGTGCACGTGTTTTTTTTTTTTTTTTAAAACACGGGTCAAACTGATAAAAGTAGGCTGATGACTTATTTCCCACTGCCAGCAGAAAAGAGGAGCATGCCTATCTGTGTCTTTTAACTGGTGGCTCACCTTCGACGTCACAGTCAGGCTGGAGAACAGGTTAATGAACAGCAGAGAGCAGCACGGAGGCCTGTGAAAACTTTACGGCAGTCTCTCAAACTTGATGCAGACTAATCTAGATCGATATTTGAGCGCTGCTTGGGTGGAGACAAACACTACTGTGTGGCGGCGTGTCACTGCGTCTCTTAAGGGGCTAGAATTAGAGCGTTCACCAGTCATTTGACCTGAGTGTGAATGTTCCCATTACATTAAAAAGCCAGATGTTAGCGGCTGTTAGAGGGAACCACTTTCTTTTATAAAACATGGAAACATGTTGAAAATTGTGGAAACAATATGAACAGCACCCAGAGGTGCTTACAGCAGTAAATATATCTAGATTGGTGGATCCCTGAGTCCTGTGTGCTTCCTGTCTTCGAACATATTCAGACACTTCCATACCTCAATCTTCTGTGCTCCAGCATCAACCCAGTACAGCAGTCTACTGATGGGGTCAAAGGTCAGAGCCTCCACGTTCTGCAGATCTTTCCTCACTACGACCTCCTGACCTGTGCTGCCGTTCAGACACAGTCGCTGCAGGAGAGGAGAAGGACAGCTGAAGGTTAACGTTAATGGACGTTACCTCAGTGAACGTGCAGCAGATATACTCACATTCATTTCACCAGTGAGGAAAAACTTCAGGCTCAGCAGGATGAAACTTTAACAAAACTCTGTCTGATAAACGAGCTCCTCTGGAATCAACCCTGCGTGACGTGTGTTTGGACAGTAAACAAACTGACTGTGTTCCTCACTCACCTGAATGGTGTCCAGTGAGATGTCGGCCCAGTACAGGCAGTTCCTGTCGTAGTCAAAGTCCAGCGCCACGGCCTCCCTGAGGCCGGCCAGAGGCAGGGCCTGGTCTGTACCTGTGGCCAGGTCGTAGCGATGGATGGAGTTCCTCACGGCGTACAGGATGAACTCGTTACTCTCTGAAACAGCACAGGAGACGTGACGGTGTTAATCACATGATGCTGTTTGTGGGAAAAGGACGCAGGAAGCAGCTGCTGTTTCTGACAGTGAATAATAACACACATTCATCAAGTTACTTCCTCCTCCTAACACAGAAGTGTAGGAGTGACATGTACAAACAGCGATCACGTGATCGATCAGATAATTGACGTGCATTTTTACCTCCGACAGGACACGGCAGCATCTCTCCATCCAGCCTGGACTCCACGTCTCCTCCACTACAGCTGTCGCCTGGTACCTTCCTGTAGCTGCAGCAGAAACACAGAGTTCTTCCTCAGTCGGACACTAGGTGGTGCTCTCACCAAACACAATGTCACTTCTCTCCAGAGCAGCAATAAACCAAAGAACAAAGGCTGCTTCGCCTTCTGGGGAATTCTCAGGTAATGGAAAGTAAAAGAAAGGTGTTGACTGTGGGTCTGAATTATGATGTCATTAGCACCTGGTCAGAGGTTACAATCTGTGCTCATGTGCACTGACTCTAATGTGACCAGAGGAGCTCCAGAGGCAGAGAGAGAAACACAGAGCAGATAACTGAGATGTATGAAACATCGTTTTGAGATGTCAGGTCACACTGTCAGCTCTGGTACAGGCAGGGCTCCTGCACATTTTCACATGGACAAAATTTCAAAACTTTTCCAGGGACCCATAAAGAAGGTTTCATTTTTGAAAAGCAAGCACTTCACTGTGTCTGCTGCACCTGGTTACGATACTTTTCCCACACACACACACGTGCAGGAGAGTCTCGCTTCCCATAACAAACGCTGACACACTACGTCACATATACATGTAACTATATTTTATTTATTTATTCAACCGTTACTTAACCAGAAAAAAACTCTTGAGATTAAAAATCTCTTTTTCAAGAGTGTCCTGGACGAGACAGGCAGCGACATAGAACAAAAATACTAAACGTAGAGCTCTAAAACAAGCAAAATAAAACACCTGCTAAGATTACTACAATGGAAAGCCAAAAGTACGTTAATAAATGCCATAAGTGAATCATAAAAACGCAAAAAAAAAAGCAGGAGTGCTTTCACACGGCCAAGAGGAACCAGTGAGAGCAACTTTAAGTCCCTCTGCAGAAGATTCCACAGATGAGGAGCTGCAGACAGAAACGCTGGCTTGCCAAACTCTGTGCGTCCCATCGGTGCAGACAATAAAAACATGTTCTGACATCTATAAGCAGAAGCCTTGGCCGGTATAATGTCATGAAAAATGGGAACCCTGCAAGTTTTCCACTTGTAAGTTGAGTTAATCTTCCTTCCTTGTAGCGCCCAGTAGCTCACAAAATAATAATCGTATCTACATAAATTATAAAAACTATTCAATTAAAATTATATTTTCTGATTATTTTTGGTATTTTTGTCACATGCACATCTGACATCATGACTGCTGAGTAATATGTGTGTTGATGTCGCCCGGTGTCGAGTCTCTTTTTGGTCACGTGATGAGACGGGATGATACACGTGGCTTGTTTTTGCAACACCAAAGCTTGATTAAGGGGGAGAAGTGTGGTTGTCGGGGGTTGGCTGTGGTCGGCGAGATGTCACCGCTACCCGCTTGAGAGCGGGCAGCCTGGCTTTTGGACCTACTTGCATGCCTAGTTTTTAAGTTTTGAAATTTTTAATCTGACACTTTCTTCTTCTTATCTTATATTATCTCTCTTATCTTACTCCGCGGCTCAGCATGGCACAGCGTGTCTAAAGGCCCTGACACACCAAGCCGACGGTTGGCCGTTGACCAAAGTCGGGCCGCCGGTGAGCGTCTGTCGGCCTAGTTTTTGCGGTGTGTCCCACACCGTCGGCACTTCGGCGTCGGCGGCTTTTCGGCCGATTGAGCATGTTGAATCGGAGCTTGTCGGTGAGAGAGATCACTCTGATTGGCTGTTCAGGTTTTATTTCCTCACCCCTGTAGCGAGTGAATCTGCCTGTAGTGAAACCGGGGCTAACCGGTGCTTCCTCCTCAGGCTCCACTTCACTCAGCTGCCCCACAGACCCGCTGCTTCTTCACACTTTAACCTGAATAACAAACCGGAGCTAGCTGGGAGCAGCTAGCGGAGCGTTAGCCGCAGCATGACCGGAGGGAAGCACAGCCAGTTAGCCTCCGCTAGTCTCTGAGCTAGCCCCGGCTCTCCGTTTGGATCCAACCGGAGCACCGAGCCCTGGTTTGTTATTCAGGTTAAAGTGGGAAGAAGCAGCGGGTTTATCGGGCAGCTGAGTGAAGTGGAGCCTGCGGAGGAAACACCGGGACCGTCTGGATGTAATAGTCCGTGGAGGTGCTGCGGTGCTCGGCTGCACAGATAGGAAACCCCTCGGCTGACAGGATGTACCACTCTCTCACTCCGCTCTCTCTCACGCAGGCGCAGAACGTACGTGCTACTTGGCCGTCGGATGTAGTCCGTGTAGTGTGTTCAAATGCAACTGACACAGGGCGACGTGAGGCGACGTAGACGACGCAACAGTTGGCTTTCGTCACCGCTAGTTCGTTGATGTCAGTTTGGTGTGTCTGCACCTTTAACTGATGATGGAATCACAAATCGGCGCAGTACGTCTCGACTTGGTGCGGCCAAAAGTGACAGTGGAGAGGGCCCAAAAACAGCCTGTAGTGGGGGCCATCGTAACCACCGTATGCCACTGGCTGGAAGGTTAGTGTAACAACTAATTTCATTACCATGCTTCTGGTTTTGTCCAAAGGAAAACAGCTTATCTCATATAAACTCATGGAAATGTGATCCTACTGGCACTGCAGATGCAGCATGAACATTATGCTAATAAAGCACACAACAGAATCCCAGGATGCACATTTCTCGCTGCAAAGTCAGGCGATAGCAGCTTACCCTTTGCTGCGGCGGTAGGTGGTGCCGACAGGACACGGCACCGGAGGAGCGTACAGGTCGCCTAAGAACTCGGGGTCAGGAACACACACCTGCAGAGACAAGTCCTCGCTCAGCTTGAAGCCGTAGTCACTGGAAGGAGAAAGAAGGAGGAGGAGGAGGAGGAGGAAGATGGGAGAGGAAACACAGCGAGGGAGATTAAAAAACATCCAGTTAGCTTCTGCCCTGTGATTAATGGCAGCACCTGACGTGCATCTTAAAGCAGACTCATTATGAGTTGTGATGGGAGCTCCAGGAGCTATAAATGTGCAGAGAAGGCTGAGGCGATGTATTGGTTTGCCACTATTTAAACTTAATTAAGAGTCAGTGCCGTCTGCGTGTGATATGACAGAAGTCCCACTCACACTGAAGCTAATGAATGTAGATTTATATTTTTAACTCCAGTGTATGGTGTGGGAGGATTCGCCTAATCTTCTCTAAAAGAGCTATTTACCAGTTAAATAGCTGCGCTACAGGAGCTATTATCAGGTACGCAGACAAAAGAGTGTGTGATTAGCTCATTAGTTAATGAACTGACAAATAAAATAGAGCTTCTGAGGCCACTAAACACTAATGGAGGCTTTGTTACATAAATACAGGTGTGTTTCTTTCTAAGCAGCCAGATAGTCCAACCTGTTGTGTATTACCACTCTGCCTTTGTATCTTCAGATATTTAGCTGTATTTAACAAGTCCTGATCTTCAGGAGTTGTTCAGCCCCTTTAAAGAGAATCAAAAAAACCCGTTTGGGGTATCGGAGGATAACAGCTAGCTGGAATAACAGCTACACTTGAAGTGCATGGAACCCACATTTTGAAAATGTAATAAAACTCGGCTAATGCATTTCAAAAACGTCCGTTGTAATCCAAGTGCCCTGAAGACGCGGCATGCAAAACTGACTTGAAAAGATGCAATTTACTCCACTTTTATAGCATCATTTCTCACTGTGGTCAGTTAGCCTGACCTGTAGGAGTGCTGTGTTTACATGGCAAGTCGCACGAGACTCGAGAACTAGCACCACCACCAGTAGCCATCAGCTAGTCTCAGACAGTACAGACAGTACTCTCTGCCGCAACATGTCAGGAACTACACACTGATTACTGTGAAATTAATCAAATTACAAAAACGATAAACTGATTACACACGGTACGGACGTGCTGGGGTGGTTGCCTAGCAACACTGCAAAACGCTTTCTGTGTGAACGGGGCCTAAAGCAAGTTTAAATCTCAACTAAATATCAGAACGTTCTTCATATTAATCGGGAATGTCTCCTCTAGCCAGGCTAATATGACCTGCGGTGTTCCTCAAGGATCCATTCTAGGCCCGCTGCTGTTTAGTATCTACATGTTACCATTGGATAAAGTCGTCCGAAACTTCAATATTTCTTTTCATTTTTATACCAACATTTTTTTGTGTGGGAGTGTCTTTGTTTGTGCTTTCATTTATTTGCTTATCCTCAGATTTTTATTCATTGTCTTGTATTTGTTTCCATTTTAAGCTACACTGGACTCAGTTCAATCTCGTAACTGCACCTTGTATTTTGTTTTTATGTCTGTAAAGCACTTTGTAAACTTGCTCTTGAAAAGCACTGTATAAATGAGGCTTAATATTATTATTTGCTAAAACACACGTGTGGCTCGCTCACCATTCATAGTCCTGGCGCGTACAGGAGCAGTTAGAGACGGTCACTGGCCGGTCGAAGTCTTCTCCATTGAAACACGTGGCATGGGGAGCTCGTCTCTTAAACGTCACCTCTCGGCCCAACAGACACTCGTTACCGTGCTCATCTGACGGAGACCAGCGCTTGTAGTCAGCGTCAGAACACGGCACACCTGGAGAAGAAGAAGGAAGAACACTATAGATATCTGACATCGACGTGGAACTTCAGTTCAACCTTCTGTTGAGAACAGCTGAAATAAACGTATAATAGCAGCTGTGAGCTGCTGTTGCTGCGAGCTGAGCTCCTCATCCTCACCCTCCCTCTGAACCTTCTTCTCACTCTCTGACCTACCGAGGACGTCGGAGGTGTTGACCTGCAGGATGAGCCAGCTGTGCCTCTGGTCGGCGTAGGAGCCGAAGATGGTGAAGATGGTGCTCTTCTCCCCGGGCTCCGTCAGCAGCTGGTAAATATACACCTCCCTGTCTGAGAACTTAAAGTCGGTCCACGTCTCTCCTTCGTTGGTGCTGAACCTGACGGAGACACGGACGATATTTAACTCGTGTTGCTGATAGAGACTCTGGCTTTTCTTTTTCATATATCCAGATTCATCTTTCATCTGCAGCTGTCACACTCCTGCTTTGATTAAACACTGAGAGCAGAATTTAATCAGGTGATTTAACCCAGTTATATTGACATTAGTATTTATGAAGCAGGTTTCTGAGTAACCAGAGTACAGGACTGAGTCTCTGCATCTAAACCAGGTCAACTGTTCTCACATTAACACACTGTATCACCTGCAGGTGAATATGAAAAGCCTGCAATGTTCCTGTTGGCACAGGGGTGTTATATTACACCTCCGCTGACTGAGCGATGGTTTATTTGCTTTTATTCTCCACAACAGGCTGCTTCTCAGTCACGCAATCTGCTCCTGCTGAATAATGAGCACCTCCACTGGGGCAGGTGCCGTTTATGTGCTTCAGTCCCCAGATTTCCTCAAGCTGTTTGGGGGCTTTTAAATGGAAGGCTTCCCGTCACAAATCAGCCTCTCAGGGTTTAATGTTGGAAACTGTTTGTGTTTATGGAGAAACAACTGAGTGACACATTTGGCTTCTGAGCTCGGATCCTGGAGGAACGTTTAAACAAGTCATTTACTTGAGATGTGTGGTGGAGCCTCCTTGAGCGATTGCCATCAGGATCCCACCGTGGTCACCCCATGTGTAGAAATGAGGGCCTGCAAGAGCCTGGTCGACACAGAGGGAACATATGGTCAACTATTGGAACATCAGAAACACAACAGGCTTCAATACAGAGACAGATCTGTCTCAGTAACAGTAATGTGAAGCGATCCACAATCTGTGTGTTTAATCTGTAAATTTAAAACAACTTCCATAAATACACAAAAAGTTTTGTAAACTCACAAAAATATTTTGCAAACATAAAACGGATCTAGAAAAACTCAAACACCTTAAAATTAAAAAACCTGTGAAAACCTCAAATTAAAAACAAAAAATTGTGAATACCTCAAATAAAAAAAACTGTTTATACCTTAAAATAAAAAACTGTGAATACCTTAAAATAAAAAACTGTGAATACCTTAAAATAAAAAAAACTGTTAATACCTTAAAATAAAAAACTGTTAATACCTTAAAATAAAAAACTGTGACTACCTTAAAATAAAAAAACTGTGACTACCTTAAAATAAAAAAAACTGTTAATACCTTAAAATAAACTGTGAATACCTTAAAATAAAAAACTGTGAATACCTTAAAATAAAAAAAACTGTGAATACCTTAAAATAAAAAACTGTGAATACCTTAAAATAAAAAAAACTGTTAATACCTTAAAATAAAAAAAACTGTTAATACCTTAAAATAAAAAACTGTGAATACCTTAAAATAAAAAACTGTTAATACCTTAAAATAAAAAACTGTTAATACCTTAAAATAAAAAAACTGTGAATACCTTAAAATAAAAAAAACTGTTAATACCTTAAAATAAATAAACTGTGAATACCTTAAAATAAAAAACTGTTAATACCTTAAAATAAAAAAACTGTGAATACCTTAAAATAAAAAACTGTTAATACCTTAAAATAAAAAACTGTTAATGCCTTAAAATAAAAAAAAACTGTTAATACCTTAAAATAAACTGTGAATACCTTAAAATAAAAAACTGTTAATACCTTAAAATAAACTGTGAATACCTTAAAATAAAAAACTGTTAATACCTTAAAATAAAAAAACTGTTAATACCTTAAAATAAAAAAAAACTGTGAATACCTTAAAATAAAAAAAAACTGTTAATACCTTAAAATAAAAAACTGTGAATACGCTAAAATTAAAAAAAACCAACAACTGTTAATACCTTAAAAATAGATGGCGACTAACTTTTCCTTTGGGGACAAAATGTGCAGTTGGAAAAAGGTTATAAAATGTAATATATCACAATATATGTTATCGTGATACTCAGCATTTTGCAAAGCATTTAAAATCACAATAACCTCTGCTGCAAGTCATTATCAAATGACATCTTTAAATGATGCAGTGTATTTGTTACAGTCTGAACTGATGCTCATATCCAGCCTCTTCTAAATATGTTTTCCATAGAAAAACCCAGTCCAAGCAAATAGCACAGCAGGTCTGTAATGCCTGTGTTTGTCTATAGGTCCTCAGATGAAATTCATGGTGACATGTCGAGAGCTCTCTTTGATAGATGAGCTGACTGCGACTGCGTTTTACAAGCTGTGTTTTTCTTGTCATCTGTGTCAGACTTTGTACTGACCTCTCTCCACCGAGCGCCGGCGCTGCTGGATACATACACATTAGGCTTGTTGGCCAAGTTCCTGCCGACAGATCCTGCAATCAGAGGACAAAAAGGCATTTAACACACACACACACACACACACACACACACATTCTGGGGGTTTTCCCTCAGCGTTACAGACTTCATGTGGCCGCTGCTTCTGCTGTCACATATGGAAAACTGTGTAACCCAAGAGCTCAACCATAGCACTCTGTATCTGTTCATGCATGTGGCCTTTGTATGTTCTGACAAATACTTTCCTCTGACAGCGTGTTGTTATTTAACGAGGCAGGAATGAGCTCCTGAAGAACTTCACAAAGACACAGGATCAAATCTAACATGGAGAAATGGAAGCTTCCTTATTTAATTGTTTTTCAGAAAAGTAACAGGACGAAGAGTCTCCAGCCGCGACTGTGATGTTCACTGTGACGCACAATGTGACATGTGTTGTCAATCGTTGTTACCATAAGCATAAGGTGTTCAGAGATGTGTTTAGCTCACCTGGATGGTGCAGAGCTCTTGTGAGACTGAATATCAGGGAGCATAAATATGTGAAGCCACACACACGATTTTTCTCGAGTTAAACATCAAATCTGACCTCCTTGTTAGTTCGATGAAAACTCAGGGGATCACCAGAGTCTGCAGGATTCATAAATGTCTGTTCAAATATTTTCACGGCAGTCCATCCAATATTTGTAGATACATCTCAGTTTGAACCAGACAACATCGCCTTTTCCAGAGCCATGCAGCTGTAGCATGGCTAAACTACAAGTACCGCCTCGTGGTTCTATGCCTCTGTCAACCGGTCACCAGTTATGTTACATTACATGGAGGGTGGTGGTTATCCTCACTAACAATTTCATTACACACAACAAAATTCAACTTCTCTAAGACTGTTCCAGGTTTTCCATGACCTAGGGATCCCAGCGACGAGGGGCAGCTGTGGCTCAGGAGGTAGAGCACTTGTTGATCCCTGATCCCTGAAGTCTACATGTCAAAGTGTCCTCGGGCGAGACTCTTCTCAAAGTCAAGGAAGGATCCTTAAATGGCCAAACAAAAGGAGGCTGCGTCACTGAATCCCAACGAAGGACTGGATCCTTGGAATTCTACAGAGAACAGAGTCCTTCCTTCAGAGAATTTTCAAAAATGCATTGGTGTATCCTCAGCGGGCATGGAGTACCCACAATTCTTTGCACAAAATTTGCCAGAATTGAAGGCGGGGCCTCTTCAATGACACACACCCGAGCACTCGGATTATGTGAAGGTCATATATTCTAATCCTCACTTCCTGTGGGCTACAGCAACACTAAACCCCTGAGCTTGCCTGAGAAGGACTAAATGCACAAAGCTGCTATTTTGAAATATCCCATGGAGAGAGACTCTCACTGCAGCCTGTTCTATTTTGTTGTGAAAATGTGGGCGTGCAGCCTCGTTCTGTGGACGATAAACCAGGTGCAGACTTCCATCTGTGTCACCGCTGATGAGGAAATACAGCGAGTGCTGGACGGAGCAGTGAGTGACAACAACCCCGCCCACATTTAAGCCACAGCTGTAAGACCTAATATATATTTAGATTGCTTCTCCCCAGTTTCTCTTCAAGAACTGACCGCAGTGATTTCTTCATCCAAATCATCAACGTGTCTCTTAGACCCCATCCCAACTAGGCTACTTAAGGAGGTCTTTCCTTTAGTTAACACTCATATATTAGATATGATCAATATATCCTTATTAACAGGCTATGTACCACAGTCTTTTAAGGTAGCTGTAATTAAACCTCTACTAAAAAAGCCCACCCTGGATCCAGAGGTGTTAGCCAACTATAGACCAATATCTAATCTTCCCTTTATGTCAAAGATCCTTGAGAAAGTAGTCTCAGACCAGCTGTGTGATTTTCTCCAGGATAATAATTTATTTGAGGAATTTCAGTCAGGATTTAGAGTGCATCATAGCACTGAGACAGCTCTAGTTAAAATTACAAATGACCTTCTGATTGCTTCGGACAAAGGACTCGTCTCTGTACTTGTTTTATTAGATCTTAGTGCGGCGTTTGACACAATTGACCATCAAATTCTGCTGCAGAGACTGGATCACTTAATTGGCTTAAAAGGTTCAGCACTAAGCTGGTTTAAATCTTATTTATCTGATCGTTTTCAGTTTGTTCACGTTCATAATGAATCATCCTTACGTACCAAAGTTTGTTTTGGAGTTCCGCAAGGTTCTGTGCTCGGACCAATCCTATTTACTCTATATATGCTTCCTTTAGGTAACATCATTAGAAATCACTCTATAAATTTCCATTGTTATGCGGATGATACTCAGTTGTATTTATCAATGAAGCCAGAAGAAAGTAATCAATTAACTAAACTCCATAATTGCCTTAAAGACATAAAAACTGGATGAGCACCAATTTCCTGATGTTAAATTCAGACAAAACTGAAGTTATTGTTCTTGGCCCCAAACAACTCAGAGACTCTTTATCTGATGACATAGTTTCTCTAGATGGCATTGCTCTGGCCTCTAGCACTACCGTAAGAAACCTCGGAGTAATATTTGATCAAGATTTGTCTTTTAATTCTCATTTAAAACAAACCTCACGGACTGCATTTTTTCATCTGCGTAATATTGTGAAAATTAGGCCTATCCTGACCCGAAAAGATGCAGAAAAATTGGTCCACGCTTTTGTTACCTCAAGGCTGGATTACTGTAACTCTCTATTATCAGGTAGCTCTAGTAAGTCCTTAAAAACTCTCCAGCTAATTCAGAATGCAGCAGCACGTGTACTAACAGGAACTAAGAAACGCGATCATATCTCTCCTGTTTTAGCTTCTCTGCACTGGCTCCCTGTAAAATCCAGAATTGAATTTAAAATCCTACTGTTAACTTATAAAGCTCTAAATGGTCAAGCTCCGTCATATCTTAGAGAGCTCATAGTGCCATATTATCCCACCAGAACACTGCGCTCTGAGAACGCAGGGTTACTCGTGGTCCCTAAAGTCTCCAAAAGTAGATCAGGAGCCAGAGCCTTCAGCTATCAGGCTCCTCTCCTGTGGAATCATCTTCCTGTTACGGTCCGGGAGGCAGACACCGTCTCCACATTTAAGACTAGACTTAAGACTTTCCTCTTTGATAAAGCTTATAGTTAGGGCTGGCTCAGGCTTGTCCTGTACCAGCCCCTAGTTAGGCTGACTTAGGCCTAGTCTGCCGGAGGACCCCCCTATAATACACCGGGCACCCTCTCTCCTTCTCTCTCTCTCTCGTATTCTATTACTGCATCTTGCTAACTCGGCCATTCTGGATGTCACTAACTCGGCTTCTTCTCCGGAGCCTTTGTGCTCCACTGTCTCTCAGATTAACTCATATCACAGCGGTGCCTGTAAAGCCCTGTGAGACAAATTGTGATTTGTGATATTGGGCTTTATAAATAAAATTGATTGATTGAATTGATTGATTTAAGAGGACTGTCTGAACAGACCGAGGGTCTAGGTACCATGTCTGAAGGGTTACTGTTGGTTCCAAAGGTGCTGGACTGAAAGGGTTTGGTGGAAATGGAGCTGAAGTTCATTTACTACTTTTGAAAAAGCCTGAAAATTTTGACATGGATTCACAGTTACAGAGCTAATTAGGTCGTCTGTAAGTCAAACTAGGAAACATTCCCTCCCTCTGCAGCAGGTAACAAACACAAACACACATTTGTCTACAACACACATCTATTCCTCCATCCATCAAGAACAATGGTATTTCAGGACTGGGTGATTAACACCAGCAGCGTCTGCCTTCGACACGTGCACACATCAATCCTGTTAATCAACCCTCACTTCAGGGTGAATGACTCAGAGAGGCTCAGACTGAAATGAGGGTAACACAGTGTCTCTGTGGAGGACCGGAAGATCGCCTCGGAAATGAATTGCACTGTGTCTCTGTGTAAAACTGGTTAATGACTCTCATTAAATATAATCACACAAGGAGCCAGAGATTGCAGACAATAAACAAATGTTCCAGAGACTCTCTGTGCCCACTGTGCAGATATGAAGCTGGCAGAACATGGCGCTGCTGTGTTTGTGTGGTAACTACAGTTCTGTCATGATCACTGCTTCAGGAGAAACTTAACAGCAGGCTGAGAAGCTGTGTTTTGTGTTGGCCGACTGTTTCAGACCTGTTTCACCTCTGACCACACCCAGCGCCACTGACAGGTGTGATGGACGCTGGGTTCTTCCTGCACAGAGGGATTTGTGGCGCTCCAGAAGACGTTTTAGGCAGCGCCAAGGGATGATCACGAACGTCAAAATGATGCGAAGTGAATTAAAAATGGCAAATCAAATCCTCTGAGAGTGTTTAACAGGACATTATCAAACAACTGTAAATGTAAATACGACATCTCTGACCTTAGCAGTCGACTCTCCTCTCCATCTTTTATCACCGCTTTTTGATGTTTCTCCACGACACATACACACATTCTTGTACTTCTATCTTTGTGAGGACCCTGATTGACATGATACCTTATCTGGCCTGTTACCCTGAGGGACTGTTTGTTATTTTTGGTGCAAAAACGGGGAGGCATGTTAAATCGTTTCCTAAGCACTGGGAAGGAATTTGTGTTTTATATTTTGGCTTAACGGAGTTGCATACAAATTCAAATGGTTGCAGATTTTTTTTTTTTTAAAAACTTGTTTCCAAATTCTGGGGATTATTTTTGGTGATTTATGAGGAAACATGACTTCCAAATTTTGCGAAGTTTCCAAATTTTGGGGATATTTTTTTGTGATCATTCTTAGCAATTCTCAACAAAAACATGGCTTCCAAGTTTTGCCAATTTTCCAAAATCTTGCGATAACTATTGGTGATAAATCTCAGCGATTTCTAAAGAAAACAGGAGCTTGGAAGACGTGTTTTCTTTAGAAATTGCCAAAATGACACCATCTATTGTAGCCAGAAACTGTAAAAACAGAAATTATCTTTGGATTTTCACATTCGACAGTCACTGGACACATCATGTGCGAGAAATGCTTCTGTCAGAAGAAAATTAATGAACCAAATCTGCTTTAAATAGTGACATTTCATTAAAATCACTTTATTCTACATCTAATATAAAATGTGGCTAAAAATAAGTAGTTTGAACTAACTAAGCAGCATGCACAAGGCTTTTTTCAGCTCCAGGATTTCACCTTAAATTTTTAACTTTTAAACATCAAAGGTTAAGTTTTGAAAATCTAATTAATGGAGGAGGGAAGGTCACTGAGTTTCCACCAGTCACTCAGGGAGACTCAGGGTAAAATGTTTCTAGCTTCAGGGAGGGTCACAATCAAAACACCCCGTCACACCCCTCCTCTGATAGAGAGCAGTCCCTGACCAGAACCATCACAACTAAATCCTTTGGCCCTGATCACACAGGACGTGTTGTGAAGGTTGTAAAACTCAAGGTGCACCACACTGCCTTTTCTCTTTTAACTGACTATCAATAGTAAAAAAAAAATGTTTGCTGTGCATTTCTATTGTTGCCAGGCAACCACCCCATCACGTCCTTACACTAACCTTCCTATGCGATCAATCTATAATGTAGCTATTTATTTAATTTATCCCGCAGTAATCAGTGTGTAGCTGCTGCCATGTTGAGGCAGAGGGTGCTGTCTGTAGCTCTGGTTGAGGGTGAGAGGCTGTCAGCAGATAAACAGAGATCTGTGTGGGTACATGAGACCCTAAAAAAGAGGCTGGATCATGGGGAGTACCACCAGTTGGTCCAGGAGCTTCTCCTCCATCATGGACGTTTACAGGCAGATTTTAGGACGACTCAGGGGCAGTTTGACAACCTGCTGTCTGGCATCAGGCCGTATAGCTCTGGGTATCCAGCAACCACTACCACCAGTTTCTCCTCCATTGTTTACCAGCTGTAAACGTACTGTCATGACAACCACAGAAGCCCCGCCTCTCAAATCATCTGATTGGACAATGGGGACAAAGCAGAGATGATATGAGGTGCTTTTCTGCTCCATTAAGAACACCAGGCGCCTAGAGCTCAGAAACACCAGGTGCGTAGCAGCACAAAAACAGCGAGCAAAAAGTTTCATTCTCATTAAAATCATTTACAGAAAGGCGCCTCCAGCTGCTGAAACACTTCCTGTGTGATCGGGGTCTAACCCCAACCCTTACTCTAGCCTAAACCTGACTGTAACCTGAACCCTGAAAGCGAGTCTGAACCCTCAAACAGGCCGATGAAGAGTTGAGGACGGGCCAAAATGTCCTCACTCTGTTACTGAAATATAAATTTTGTCCTATCATGTACAAGCAACTCAAAGATTAATCCAGCTGACGACTGTAAGTAATTACTGCCACGTGGTTGTTTCCCTCCGCACACTAGTCAGGTTTCTCTTAATAATGACCTTGAGTTTGAGCTGCATGATATACTGTCATAATAAATACTCTTTATATTAATTTATATATATTAGTAACGATTATAATTCGCAATAAAAATAATCTCAGAGGATGTGTGAGGGAATCTATGAGCGGCTGATTCAGGCTGCTGTGTATGTAAACATGTCTGCTCAGTGTGTGTATGTATATGCTGTCCTGTATTCATGAGTGTGTTTGACCCGTCGAGTGCCCGCTGGGTGCTGCAGCAGTAATTAGCCCATCTGTGTGAGAGCGATAACGAAGCGAAGGGAGCCGCCGATTGCCAGCCCTCTCCCTCTCTCTCTCTCCATGCCCATTATCTAATAAGAATTTAATTAGAGGGACTGGCTGGGTGCAGGGGAAGCAGTCTCCTAGACACTGGAGAGTATCAACAAATCAATGCTTTCCAGCAGCTGTGAGGAGGCAAAGAGGCTTCAAACTGCAGGCAGAGACTGTGGCTCAGCAGCGAGGCGCACAAACTCTTCACTCTGATGAATCTATCTGTCTGCAGCACTTCAAAACACTCCGCCCGTCACTTACGACTTCTGATTCTCAGCTGAAGCACCGACACAACACAAGGAGTTTCTCGCACCTTCTCCTCAGAGTGCGGCCGTGTTTCCTGTGCTCTGGGTCATACAGGAAGACGAAGACAGATAGAGTGGCAGCTCAATTACCACAGAGGAAGACTTGTAGGTTTGCATAGCTTGTTTCCTGTGTACGCTGAGCTTATCTGTGTTATCAGAACAAGAGGAAGTGGCTGTAAAACTAACACAAGCTCGCCTGGCTGCCGCTCTGTCAGTGTGACCATCAACCAACAGATGGCACCCAAAGGCTCTTCACCTGTCTTGGCTGACAGACACACACACTCACACACACACTCTGGCCAAAATTACTCAAACCTTTAAAAATGTTTTTCTTTTCTGTCCATCACAGACTCCAGTGAGACAAATTAAACACGGAATTTCAAATACTCCTGCGCAACAGAAATATTCTGCATCGTCGTCGTGATGTTGTGACGTGAAAACTTCCTGCTGTGGTGCGATAGCTCAGAAATATTGACCTTCTTCTGGATCAAAATTGGATCACTTTTTGGCCGTGTCACATTCTGTGTACGGGTGGGAATCACCACAGGCCCTGTGATATGATGTGATCACAAGGCTTCAGTCAGGATACAATACGATTGCAACTTTAACCCTTTAAACTCTGCAGCTGAAACAGTCCACCAGTGCCTTCATCTGTATTTCTGCTTATTGTGACGTCATCTGTTGGAGGATCTTCAAATGTTTCATATCCCTAAAATCTGCACACACACACAAGTCTATAAACCATAATAGTTGTTCGAAGTGTTGACACTGTGTCATAAACAAATGAATTATAAAAAAATCTGACATTTTTTCATCAGATTTTACAAAATAAAAACACAAAACATTTAATTCAAATGATTTTTAAATGTAGAAACATAAACAAAACATTTCTGAACACTACGAAAGTTATTTTAACTTTGTACATTTTTAGTTTTTGAGATGTGCTTCTTTTTATAAGCAGAGTGAAAAGGCGTTGTGATAGATCCTTCATTCATTCCTCTGGTGCCAACACAAGTTTTCACATGGTCTCCTTCAGTACATTATTCTCTGCTTTCTTTTGATTTTCACATTGGCTAGTCATCCTGTTTAATTTGTCTTCTGATTAAATGGGAACCGCTGAAACAAGTTGCAGGAAGCCTCTGCAAGTAATTGGTTGCTGGCAGACACTCTGTGCTGCAATAAAATGGTTAATCAGCAGTGCCGTGCACTGTGGAGCCGATGTGCTGCTGGTTCTGCCGGCCTGAATAGAATATAATGTCTATAGCCTTACTGTTGTGTGTACAGCCTTATAGACTGAGCTGAGTAGTGATGTGCAGGTCGACACGTAACCCGTGGGACCCGCAAATGGACCTGCGGGTCGGGCAGCAGGGATCGTCTGTTAAATCGGTCTGTAAATGATATTTTGACATTATTATTATAATCTATTAATCTATAATCTATTACTGTCATGGCATCCGAAGGTACTGATGCGTTGAGCA
Organism: Epinephelus fuscoguttatus; assembly: GCF_011397635.1. NCBI lineage: Eukaryota > Metazoa > Chordata > Actinopteri > Perciformes > Serranidae > Epinephelus > Epinephelus fuscoguttatus. Next base: position 2,732,127 of record NC_064756.1, read on the forward strand.
GGTGACAGTCTGCGGTCGTTTTCAAAACACACTTGTGTCACGCACTCCAAAAGAAACTTGTTGAAACTTTAAACAATAATTTATTGTACAAAACGGGGGAAACAAACGGTGACAAAAACGGTTCCATAATTCATATTAAATTCAAAAGATAACGAAAAAACAGCTACAAGTTAGAGGGAATAGTGATAAAGTGGTAAAACTTGGCATTGATCCACAGCCTCAGACGGATGCGCTCAAGCTCCGTTGGTAGGCAATACTATATTTTTAACAATGCAATTTAAAAGTTTTGATTTCTATTGATAACCTACATTTACCAACAACAAAAAGACTACATTTAGCACCAGAAAAATATGTAAAAAAAAATAAATAAATAAAAATAAGTAAATAAAAAAACGAATATTGAATATCAAATTTTCATAACGAATACTTACCCATAGAAACGAATATTCGAATATTTGGGTACAGCCCTACAAAACAGAAGCCTTCGCTTTCTGCTGCAAAAACAATCAATGTTGTAACTCTTCTGGTTTAAATTCTACATCAATATATCCAGGTTTTGCAAACAACGATGTCCCGCAGCCATGACTGGGAAACACCGCATCATTACAGTGAAAGACCATGTTTGCACAGCACGTGAGGTCATGACTTGATGACAGCTCTCTGCGGCACAAAGAATGAATGTTCTAGATATTTTTATTTTATTATTTTAGATTGATTTAAACAGGATCTTACAAACAACGATCTCCTGCAGCCATCCGTATTATGTTTTTGGTTTTTTTTTTCCAATTAAAAAAAAAAAAAAAAATCAAAAAATCCAACACCATAATCAGTGTATGAATTCTTGAGTTATGGCTGAAAACATGTTTTGTGAGGTCACACTGACCGTTGACAAACTAATTCTAATCAGTTCATTCTTGAGTCCAAGTGGACATTTGTGCCAAATTTGAGAAAACTCCCTCAAGGCCTTCTTGAGATAATGTTTTCACAAAAATGAGACGGCCAGACAGACAACGTGAAAACATAGTGCCTCTGGCCACATCGATCGCCAGTGCAATAGCGTAAAAATCAAATTGGATAAAAAAAAAACAGGGCTGGCCTTTGAAATCAGAGGTTTAAATCATCAGTCAGAGACACGTCAGTCGACTGAGATCGCCTCAAGTTGAGCGGTCTTCTTTTCCAGTGTGCTGTGCACTGAACTTCTGGGGACATTTTGGTGCCCAGATTTTGTTGCAGAGTGAGCGCTCTTGACTTTCACACTACTCTTTGGTTCAGACAGCTGCAAGAAGAGGAGAAACGTTCCACGGTAAAACTGCTTCTGCTTCGAGGTTGTGAATTTACAGCTCACAGATATTTAATACGACACAGTTTCTGACTTTTGTTTAAAATCTAGAGTCTGTTGTTAGCGTCGTTAGCTTGTTTAATATATGACATGAATGCCTCTGTCACACTCAACGTCCTGCTGAGCCCGCTGAAACTTTAAAGCTGCAGGTTGAAAATGCAATTACAAGTTGAACAGTTCAAAGGCACTATCTGTGATCAAACCACTAAAAGTCAACCGATTCATACGATCCAAAAAAAGACAGACTGCGACGTCAATGGCCGAACATTGAAGATTGAATGAGGAGAAAGTTTGGTGCTCACACTGAGTTATCCTCGACTCCTGCACATAAAACTCAACTTGTTTTCTTCAGCATTTTGACGTTCTTGAAATCTTTATCTGTGATGTTGCAGCGTGTCGCCTCACCTGTGGCCATGATGAGTCCCGGTGCAGAGTCCTTGGATAAAATGGGGACCCTCCTCAGCTGGATGTTGAACAGCTGGCTCCACCGCTGGGCCAAGTGGAGAGAGCAACCTTTACCGAGCTGAGGAGAGGAGAGGAGAGGAGAGGAGAGGCATGATGATGCTGTTCAGTTGGTTTCACTTCTCTCCTCTCTGATTTTCCACCCACTCACATCATGAGACGTAGGTCAACAACTAGACAGGGAAAGAACTGGAAATAGAAAGTGAGGGCTGTTTCTCACAGAGACCGTCAGACACCTGAAACACTGAACCACATTATTCTCAACAGCAACTGCACATCTGCTGCAGGAGGCACAGGTCTCTGTGGAGGTGCAGCTAACATCAGCATCTGCTCACAACACTGAGCTACACACGAGCTCACAGGCTGATGAGATCAGACTCATCATCATCATCATCATCATCATCAAGGAACTAAATCCTTCCAGTCCCAGGTTAGTCGGCGTACCTGGCAGTCCACAGTTCCTCCCAGACTGTCGGCAGCAGGCGGCTGAAGCAGCTCCCACGTCCCCCCCTTGTCGAAAGTGATGACGGATCGCATGTTGTCCTCGCTGACCGAGCCGTTGATGAGTGTGGCGATGAAGACTCCTCGCAGCCCCTCCACACGGTGCAGGTCTGCAAAAGGCTCATTGGCAAAGTACCTGAAACACAAGAGGGGAGACGTCGTCACCACCAGGGTGTGGGAGGAGCTTAATGTACCACAGTGACTGATAAATGATAAACTTGTTACTTTCAGAAGCAAGGTGTAATCTGTTCCAGCCTTAAAGGAACAGTTCACCATTTGTGTATCAGTTACCACGTGTTGCACTGAATCTGTGAGGAAAACTTTATTTTTCTCACGTCTCCACACGTGAATCGATAACTTTTTTCACTTTTGCCAGCGCCGAGTCAAACCCTGCCGCGTCAGTTAAGACACGCCAACCTTGTCTTTAGAAGGGCTGATATAGTTTTACTGTTGTTGAACACGGCTGACTTTTACTACAACTAGAATTACTGCTTCACAATAGTATGACTCCGCCCACCAGTCCACCCTGTGGTTGTATGACTCCGCCCACCAGTCCACCCTGTGGTTGTATGACTCCGCCCACCAGTCCACCCTGTGGTTGTATGACTCCGCCCACCAGTCCACCCTGTGGTTGTATGACTCCGCCCACCAGTCCAGTGTCTCTGACAGTCTCCATCCATGTCAGTGAAAACATGGATGCTTCACACACAGAAGATCTATACAATCAGCACAGTTTCAAGATTAGAGTCACCAATTCAGTATCTGACCAAATGTCTCCCCTTCTGTTCCTGAGATATGACGTTAAAACATGATGATGTCACAGTCAAGCTGACCTTTGACCTTTTGACCTTCATTATTTTATCCTGTTAGACATTTGTGTCAAGTTTGGTCAGAATTAGTGAATGAATTCCTGAGTTCTGCCTAAAACATGTTTTGTGAGATCACACTGACCTTTGACCTTTGACCACCAACTTGTAATCAGTTCATCATGTTTGTGCCAAAATTAAGGAACTTCCCTCAGGGCCTTCTTGCAATATCACATTCAGAAGAATGAGACGGATGCAAGGTGACACTGACCTTTAATCACTAGATCCTAATCACTTCATCTTTGAGTCTAACTGAACGTTTTTGCCAAACTTGACAAAATTCTTTTTGAGAGTTTTTGAGATATTACTTTCACAAGAATGAGATGGATGCAAGGTCATGGTAAGCTTGACCTCTGACCACCAAATACTGATTTTCATCCTTGATTTGAAATGTATGTTTGTGCCAAATTTGACAGAAATACCTCAATGTGTTCTTGAGAAAAGGTGCTGACAAGAATGGGACAACCTGAAAACATTATGCTTCCAATATCAGCTATCACCGGCGCGGAGGCATAAAGACAAATTTTTCTTTATGGATATGATTTTGGCACGGATGTTAAAAGTTATACAAACGGTCATTTTGTGGGCAAAGTGTTCCTTTACAGTGGCTGAGAGAAAGTTTTGCTGATTCATTTCTTGCAGAGATTTTAAATCTCTAATTTCCTTGAACATGTTCTTGTTCACTTGGCTCCAAACACCGCAGAGCAAACACAGGTGAACTAAATGAATCAGCATTTTAAATTCAGAGCTGTGTGAGGCGACTTCACACACAGAGAGGTAAACAGGAAGCTTGAACTTCATTACCCAGACACGGTGTGGGCGGACTCCACTCTCACATACAAAACACACATTTTCACCAGCCTGTCACCGACCACAGGACGCTTCACATAAACAGGAGACACACGATCCTCCGCTTGTTTCATTAACAGCAGACACAGTGTCACATAACACAGAGAGAAACATCACTGGCAGACAAACACCTGAGCGCCACCGTGCCTGCCTCTGCCAAAACAACACAGGATCTTCCTGATGTGATTACGGAGACACAGAGGAAGAATAAACGCAGAGCTCCGAGGTCAGAGAGAGTTGTGGTGTCAGATCAATAACCTGACACTTATTAGATAAAGAAGCATTACTCTGTGTTTGTAAAGCCTTTGTATCGTCAGTGTTATCAGGCATTTGTGATGCGTACTCCAGGTCTTCCTGTCAGTTCCTCAGGTTGCTATGGGAACTACTCAATTACTAGCAAGCCTGCAGACCCTGGTTAATTTGGACTGCAGGTACACACAGGGTTCATTTTTATGCGCTGGTGTGATTTGCTTGAGCAGGAATCATTTCTGCTACGAAGGAAAAAGGAGCAAATAAACCACAGATATTTATCGTAATGCATATGAAGCATGAAAGTTCATATTTGACCTTTAAATCAAATTGCGTCAGAATGTATGAATGTAGCGTTGGGTTATCCAGAGCAGCGCACTCTCAGAGTGGCAGAGCGCACTCTGGACACTCTGTCTGTGGAGACGGAGCAGCAGAGCGCCGAGCGGAGTGAATGTGTGATTAACTTAACCGTTGGTTCATTCATGTAGAAATATAACGCTGCGTTTCTTCCACCAACAGGGCTCTCATTTTAGTGTAGAGCGTCAGACTGAATTTACCAACGCACCATGTCAGGTCACTCACTCTCCGGGACCGCCAGTGTTACTTGAATAAGTAAACACTGACCAACGGGACCAGACTGGCCGACCCGTATGCTCTCACTCAGTGGATGGATGATGTCACAGGAAGCCAATCTTACAAAGGAGGACCACACTTGTTTGTTTTGCTATGGAAGCTAACGTTAGCTAATGTGCTAAAAAGTTAGCGTTGCAGAGAAATCCAATCTTCCTCTTAATCCCTCCCCAGTTTCTGATGAGGTGGACATGATAACCCTTAATACACATAACCTTATTCATCCCTACAACAGGAAATACTTTTTCCCTAACCTGATATGAAGTGTGCGCTGCACATGTGAGCATTTTTGATGATGGCCTCCGTCCAGTCCTTTGGTCTTATCACATTTAACCATCTTTGTTTTTGTTGACGGGCAGTGGCGGCTGGTTTTGAGCCATGACTCCTTCTATTCTGGCTCCCAATAACACAACAAGACAAACACATTTTAACACTCCTATGGAGCCTACAGCCCTGTGGGGGAGAGGCAGCTGCACCTCCAGCTGATAACATGATGTCATCGTGACGTCGGCCCTGAAAGGGTCGATTAACAAAGTGTAAGATCACGTCAGTTGCTGCCAGATCTCGTGAGAGTTTGTTGGTACAACAGAGACACGTCTTGAACAAAGTTAATTTCCTCCTGATTTGTCTGAACAAATGTGTCAGAATGTTAAGAAGGGTCGAGACTTGAGAAAAATGGGCACAATATTAACTTCAGTGACAGCAGAGGTCATGATCTGTACTCACATTCACTCCTCCCGTTGGAATCAATGGACTCAGGGCTGCAACTAGCCTCCTGAAGGGGCGGGGCAGTGGCAACACCCAAGTGACACAGATACAGGAAATGAATCTAAAGTGGGCCATCTTGGTTTATCAACTGTCTCTGGCCGAACAACTCCAACTCTTCTGGAATCATCATGAAAACGGAGCAACACTTCTGTGTCTGAATGGTCACTCAACTCTTGCTGACTGACTCTAACCAATTGTAGCTTGCTATCTTTCACAACTTGCGTGACACAGGTAACCTGGGGCCGATTTCGCCACCTGACAACACCACCCACACATGTTTATGTATGAAGAAATAAACTTCAGGCTCTCATGTGGAGCAGCCCTTTTTTAGGGTTGAAACCTGTCTGTGTTTTAATGTAAGCAGCCATGTTGTTTGTTGGTGACCCTGAAAAAGGTTTTTAATGATACTAATGATAAATTCTGACTAACCAGCCTGATGGGTTTCTGAAACATCTAAGGTACCGTGCGTGTGTGTGCGTGCAGTACCTGATGAGCGTGTTGCTGCCGGAGCCCTCAGGACTGTAGTACAGAACGTTCTCCAGAGACAGAGAGAAGGACAGGCCCTGTGTGTCTGAGATGTAAAGGTGTGTGGCGTTGTTCAGGTGGTTCACACACACAAACACTTGGTCCTCCGAGGCGTCTGCGATGTAGTACTCCTGTTAGGAGAAGAAGAAGAAGAAGAGAGAGGTCATCCTCAGGTCAGCGACCTCCTGTCTGATCACACTGAGGACGTACTCCTGATGTGAGAAGACGTCATATCACAGTGGAAACATGGACCTGTACACTCTGCTGTGAAGTGTAGGTGGTTCTTCCACCAAAACCAGGATGTCGATGGTGTCACATATTTTTAGAAATAGGAGCCACGCTGTTCATATGCAGGTTGCTTATTTCAGGTTCTCCGCAGCGTACAGGAACAGACGGGAGACAGGAAGAGCTGAGGATGTGATGTGAAACTGACTTTGACTCGACTCACTCCAGAACGATCCAAACACCAATTTATACAAACTCAGAGATCAGTCAGGGATCACAGACTTGACGGTCAGATGAACTCTGGGTTCAGTCACCCTATAGATCTGCATATTCTGCCAAAGCATTTTTCCAATATCCTGCAGTATACCCGTCACCATAACTGGTTTTGTTGGATTATTATGGAGATAAATTTGTTTCAGTATTATTTGTGTGAACAGATCGACACTCCATAAAATAAAATAAAAAATACCTGTGAATTCATTTATAAATAAATGAAAAGCATTTGTGAATACCTTCCTAACTTTTACAACTTTCAAACAGATATTTGTGAATCCAGTTTTTATTTGTGCATCTTAATTTTATGCTTACGGAGACTTTTTTATGTTCATGTCTGGAATTTGTTTGTGTGTTTGCAGATATGCTTTATTTTGAAAAATATTTTTGTGAGTATACAAATCTTTTTTTTGTATTTGTATTTGTAGGAGGTGTTTTATATTTACAGATCAGACATTAACATGTGGATTGTCAGTCTGTTCACACAAATAATGTTGAGACAAATCTCTCTCCATAGATCATATATTATATATAATGATAATATAATAGCACAGTGATGCAAGTGCCTTTTCAAAGTGCAATGAACCTTTGATTCTTAAGAATATTCAGACATTGGAATATGAAAAAATATTTAACGTATTTATATAAAAGTTATTAACAACTCTTATTATATACAAGAAAGCACATCAAAAATTGAAGTTCCTTTATGGAGGAGCCATTTGTATCAAGCAAATTTTGCAAGTGCAAGTTTTCCATTTGTATCAAGCATCAAATAAGCTGTTTGAGTTCATTTGTCTTACTTGACGTTGCACGTCCTTCAGTGGCGACTACTGAGCATCGCAATGTTGATGCTGAAACGATATATCGTGCAGCCTTACGTTAACGCTTATTAGAGCTACATTACGTCAACAGCTAACTTACAGAAAATAAATTTGCCGTTCTGTTACATTACATGGAGGGTTATCCCCTGAAGATTACTGTAACAATTAATTTCATTTCATACACTAAAATTCCATGACTTTCCTAGATTTTCCATGACCGTGGGAACCCTGTACAGTGACACAGCTTTATCAAAAAACAAGTTAATATTTTGCCACGAGTCAAGATTTGTCCAAAGGAAAACAGCTCACTCCTTGAAAACTCATATACATCTGAAAAAAACAAACAAGCGATGCGTCTTGCGACTGACCAACACGCTCTGGGAGCACCACAGTTGCCTCCATAATCTGGTCAGCGTGCTACAGTCGGCTCCCGGGATGGACGGCCTGAGAGCCGAGTGGTTTGCTGGTGGATTAACGGAGCGGAGGATGAAGTTTCTCAAGGACAAAAACAAGGATTCTTTGGCTCGTTGCCGGAGGCTGGCAAACTAACGACTATCAGGACTATTAGATGTTTGAAGTCTAGCTGGTGCTACTCAACAGTTTTTGATACGACAAAGACATTTTGGTCTGAGGATCGACACCCAGCCCCGTCAGCTCGTCATTCAGTCTGCTGATTAGGCTCTCATAAACTCTTTATTTCTTTAAATCACTGCAGTAGATGTGACAGAGACTCACTGTGATTGGATGTCGGGTCATAAACTGGGCAGCTTTCATTGGTTGGCGGTTGTAGGAGACCCAGAGCTGAACAGATGAAGGCTCGTGGCTTCCAAACAGTTTCTGGAGAGGCAGGAGACACAGAGACAGAGACAGTTCATTCAGCTACTCGTCATCATCATGTCAAACCCTTGATCATCTCAGAGGCAGACAATCCAGTAACATGCTCTGATTTTGTCGACATCATGTGACGCTGCAGAAGGAATTTTATGAGTCAGCAGAAATCTTGATCTTCAAAATCCCCCGAACAAATCATTTTCATAAAAGCATCTCATGACATTTTGTTGACTGATGTAAGACACAGAGACGCTGCTGAACCAGAGAGGGTCTGTGACTCTCTGGAAGTCCTGACTTTGTTTTCTTTAAACAGAGGACACTGTCACGTGTGGAGTAAAGCTGGACAGCGCTGTCCTCAGAGCAGTGAGGGACAGGATAATAACAAGACACTTTGGTTATCTGGAGCGTCCTGATGATGTTTTTCTGTCTCAGTATACTGAGCTCCAACAGCTGAGTCAGAAAACATTCAGCATCCAGACCTAAGAAGACTCAGCGGGGTACAAGAATCTGTGTGTGTGTGTGTGTGTGTGTGTGTGTGTGTGTGTGTGTGTGTGAGAGAGAGACACAGAGACAGAAACTCCAAAGGCACGTCTTCATTGTCATTACAAATACATTAGGAAGCTGCTGGAAGGAGCAGAGCTCTGATCTTTTATGAATTATAAGCGTGCAGACCAGACAGAGCTGAGGACGGGAGCAGATCTAATTTCTGTGTGTGTGTGTGTGTGTGTGTGTGTGTGTGTGAGATCCTCAGAGACTGAGTGTGTGTGAGAGAGAGCCAGTGAAGGAGGAACAGAAGCATCTTCTGATCACAGTCCCGGGACAGACTCCAGAGTTTCGGATAAGTGATGATTTTCCTTTGAACCATGACAAATGATCGACCCACCATACACCAGCACTGCCATGACATGATGCATGTGCTGTATGTAGAGTGATACACGGGATACATATGATTTCGTGCCGTTCCTAAGTGGCGTGCGGCTCCGACAACTTGAAGTATTTTACTGCTGGAGAGACCGTCTTTCCATAAAACTTTCAACGCAGTGAAAAGACACAAACACTTCTGAAACTGCTGCAACATGACCAGAGAAGACAGAGACAATGGGCTTTACTCAAAGGGTAGAACACCTACAACTACTGTGAGACTTCAATTAATAGCCCGGGCTATTGTTTGCTTAAATCACTGAAATCAACAGGCCTGTATTTGGGACAGGCCTTTAAATCAAATTGTTTATTCAAACCACTGTGAGTACTGATTGTATAATAATTAGGCTTTAGATAATAAACCAACTATGAATCATTTGATCTCGCTCCGACAGACAGAGCATCACAGAGAGAGTTATGGCACCTGGTGTACCGACACAACACCACTTTATCCTGTTAAAACAATCCTCACAGCTTGGATTCATTTTCATAAAAAACCCTTTTGATTCTTTTGACCTGAGTCTTTACAGACTAAAGGAAGGATGAATAACTTACAGGGTAATCGAGGAATGCACACATCATTTCAAGGTAGCCAACGACCTGGTTTATACATCTGAAGAACTGCTACAAAAAAATGAACTGCTTGGCAACCAGACCAGGCCTCTAATTGAGACAGGCCTGTATTTGACAAAATGTGAAGCCACGCCAGGCTAGTAACAGAGACAGGGTGTTTAGTTGACAACTTACGGGAGTTAGTTTTAAATTCACCCATTGCTTTTATATTTTTGCTTTGTGTTGTATTTGTAGAAAACATCTCAATTTCACAGTATCATGGTGTTAAGAATCATTATTATCAGTCAGAATGACCTTTAAGGGAATGAAGACAGAAGGCACGCTTCAGTCAAGACAACTTGAGTCAAAGAAAACTTTATTTACATTGCAGTATTATAAATGGTGGTATGGCTCTGTTCTGGGGCCTCCCTGCCCTTCCATGCGCCTACAGAAATGACACTGATAAGTCAGACACAGCATGAAAAGGAGGAGCTGGGGTGGAGGCAGGTTGCAAAGCAGCTTGCGGAGGAAGCAGCAACAGGAGGCAGGCCAGAGCAGTTTAAATAGGGCGCACTGGATGAGATTCACCAACTGGTTGCATAGAAGGAATCATGTGATCTATCAGCTGACTCCCTTCATCAATCAGCTGATCCATCAGGTGACTGGACTGCTTGGGCTAGATAAGCAACTGTACACAGTCTGGTTTCACAGTATACTTTGAAACTGGTACATTGCTGCAACTCTAATTATGTGTAAAGCACTGTGTAACGTTGGTTTTGATAAGTGCTGTACAAATAAATCTACTCATCATCTAACTGCATTTACCTCCTTTGCATTTTAATCCAGGAGCTCACTTTCCTCTCTGTGCTCATCAAGACTCGACTCTCTGCTCCTAATTACATTGCTCTAACGGCTGACGTACCGTCTACTCTTTGCATTTGCGTCTCTGCTCTCTCAACTGAACATTTATTTAGTGATTGTGGCCTCAGTTCAAACTAACAGAGCAGCTTCATTATTTCACCCTGGACCACCATGTTGGAGGCTTTAACAGAAACACCCTCCAGAGAAAGAGATACAAAGAGAGAGTGAGAGAACTGAAGGATAGAGACAGCTTTGGAAAGCTATAAAATGAATCAGAACAAAGAAGTCAGGCCAGAATTCAGTGAGCTGAGCTGCACATTCACTCTCTGTTCAGCCTGATGGAAATGTTAGATTAATATAAAGAGCCATGATACTGGACATTTATTAATAATCACATATCAGCCATTCAGTATCAGCGCCTCTCATAGGTAAGGTCGGGGTCTGATAGCATTTTATCAAACACGAACACTCTAATGATTGAGTTTATCAGCTCTAAATCCTTCTAGATCACTTACTGAATCCAACTCGGTTTAAAACGTAATATTCGGTTTCTTGCTGGCTGGAGAGCAGGAGCACCAGTTTCTGGACAAATCCTTGTATGTAATGATCAATATATGGATCTGTATCGATATATTGATTCAGTGATTACCTATCCAATGTCTAAAAGATTTATCCATATCATCATCTTCAGGATATGCCTTTATTTTGAAAGTCTGTGTCACCATCAAACAGCAGCAGGAAGATACTGTTGAGCAGCAAAGAGAAGGCCGATGAGGATAACGTTACTTACTTGGAAATATTTTTGGATTCTGGAGAAAATACACGTAGACAGAGAACATGTCGTACGTAAATAAATGATGCCGTTATGGGATAAAACACAACATACCTGCCTGGTCAGCATCTCACTCTGCTAACTTCTCTCTACGGCAACATCACTGCTCTGTTTTAACAATGTTTGACTAAATAAACATGCATGCAGGCTGAAATTCAACCAAGCCGCTCTGTTGGGAAATGCAGCGACTGAATAAGGAAATCTTTGTCAGCTGCTAGACTAATTTATGCAATGTAAACATGCTAAAGCTAATAATGGTGACGAGCAAAAAACAAGCGTTCAGTCTATGAACCCTGACAGTTATTACTGAGCTGAATTTGATACTTGTGTTAAATGATCTTGTTGTTTTATGGCTGTTTGGAGAAGCGGGACAATCCCAAGTTCTATGAAAATGATGGTTTGGATTAAAATCGAAAGATTTCTTCCAGAATGTTCTTGCTGACAGAAAGGTTAGCTTATCCCATGTGCTGTTTTATGTGTTAGTGGAGTCGGTTTTACATTACTTTACTGCACTTTAATGGTGACAGTTATTTACATTATTTACGTGTTGTTTTTATCTTTTGTGGCCAAAAGCAAAAAAGGGGGTGGCTTTGTCTTCTGTATCAGTCTGTGTTAAATTATATCGTCACATATTAACCCTTTTTATACAGGAGTTGTGCAAATTTACAGGAAAGCCCAATCAGTGTTTTTTCAGCATTGGCAGTATAAAAACAAAATCGGGGAGTGCAGCAAAATGCCGCCTACCTACTTTTGTTTATACAGAATGTGCCTTTTTCGGGGCAATGGGGGGCGTGAGCAAGTAACAAAACGTGTAGCTCAGCGTGTGACGTAAACAGTGACGTGGGAGGGAGGCCGCGGCTGGTCAGTCCTTCGGTGATTCTCTCATAAGTCGGCCCGTTCTTCACCGTCCCCGTCATCTGACGGTTAATGGCCTCTTCGTTTGTGAGGACAAGGAGGGCGCACAATTCCTTGTCTCCCCAGTTGCTCATCTTTACAGTGGTGATTTGCACCACCACTATTCTTAATATTATCTGTTATCTGATACTTCATTCCTTCAGTTTCTGGAGTTTTTAGTTTAACTGAAATGTTAAATATCAGCTATCAGAGAGCTCAGTTTTGACATAGTGGTGCTAGTTTTCAGAAAAACACTGTGTGTGTGTGTGTGTGTGTGTCTTGGAGGATTTGTGTCCATCCTTGACTGAGCATCTCCAGTCTCTAGCAGAGCATTTCAGCCTCTTCCATTCAGTCTATAGATGTATCTCTCGTCGTGCCAACATGGACTGTGTGGTGTGATGTTCGTGCTCTGCAGCAGCTCCACTGAGACTAACAGAACTAAAGATCAATATGGTATCACATCATGTAGAATACAGGCAGATATATATTCTGAGGCATGGAGAAAGTCTTCTTATAGACTGAAGAAGAACATCAGAACTGACTCCGACTGCAGCCTGTTAATTGTGGGTCTGGAGTCGTGTTCACTCGTATTTTATCAAGGCTTTCAGGTCAGTTTACTTTGTGAGTCAAGAGGGAAAATTGGACAGGAGAACGTCAGCTATGTATTTTCAGATTTAAGTGGCGTGGCAGTTATATATTTTTCCACTCAAACCACAGATTGCATTACAATGGCAACTGTAAATGAGCCACACATTCCACTCTGAGCTCATGTTCTCTCAGACTGATCCTCTTGAAACTCTCAAATCCCCGAGATGAGATGTGGCTCTCAGGCCTCAGATCAACTCAGCCAAGGTGGCAAACAGACACATTCACAATAGCTCTGAATGTATTAGAGTTTTCTACAATACTGCACCCTGAGAGTGAGCTAGGAAATATAAAGTCAGGGTAAAATTATATGTCATGTTTGCAGCTGATGTCGAACCTTCATGCTTCTGCAACAAAGCTGCATCGTGCCACTAATGCTGGGTTCCGACTACATGACACATATGTCCATTCTGACAGCCATTACTACACCTGCACCGACACACCAGTCAGTTCACCACTCACCACACAGCACACGCCTCCCCTCCTCTATCGCAAGAGTTCTCCGCTCCAACGGACAGGCAAACAAAAAAGTCACATGGTCAAACGGCGCCGTCCAGGACCCCGCCGATCCTTGAAGAATCATGGTGTGGCACGGAGGTTAACCAGCTTATTATTCAACGCTTGTTCAATGGGTAGCAGGTTGCTAGCTCAGCTGGTCTCCGTCTTTTCCTTGATGTTTACATTTGGAAACCGCAACCTGGATAGCTAGCAGCTGACGAGCTAGAAGTCGGCAGAAGGAAAGTTTACAGGCTGGTGAGGTGATGTCCTCATCCCAATGAGTGACTCACAACCACACGCCCCTGCACCAACCACAATAAACTCTGCCAGTACTTGCAAAACAGACATATGAGCCTGAATTTAGCACAAATCCATGCCGTCCATGCCTACATCATCTTCCAGGTTAAGACTCTGGTGTAACCTGCAACATGAAGGTCATGTGACCAAGCTAGCGCTACTGCAACAAAGCTAATCTGCTACAATATTTTATTACCAGCTCAGCTGACCACGACAGGCTGTGGCTTATCACAAGGTAACCCTCAAAGACCACCACATCATCATCGGTCCCAAATCTCTGATCAACTGGCAAAGACTCCACTGTGCTCACCTCCCCCCACGCCCCTAACCTTGGTGTCATCTCTGATCAAACCCTCTCCTTACTGATGTCAAACACATCACCAAAACATCCATCTCAGAAACATCGCCCGCCTCCGTCCATCCCTCTGCTCTTCAGCTGCAGAGACTCTCATTCACACATTCATCACTTCCACACTTGACTTCGATAGTCTCCTCTTCGGTTCTACATCCGAAACTCTAAAGAAACGACGTCTTCTCACTCACTCCCACACTTGTGACCACATCACCCACATCCTTCATAACCTCCACTGACTCCCCATCCCCCAGCGTATCCACTTCAAACTCCTCATCATCACCTATAAATGCCAACCTCCTGCCCCCAACAGCAGGACTACCCACTGCTCCTGAGGGTACAGGGCCTTCTCCACTGCTGCTCCCAAGACATCGAAAACGCCTTCTCACTCTCCACCTTCAAGAAATCTTTTAAAACTTCCCTTCTTATGGATTTCTTTTTTCAAGGACAGTTGAGCTACAGGCTTCTTCACTGATGATCTTCTTACAGCACAAGAAGACAAGCGGTGTAAAAAAGAAGCCAACTGACGCCTCCGGCTGTCTCCATCCATCACATGACCTTCACCTTGCAGGTCACAGCAGTACCTCAAGAGTCTCCCCACGGCCAGACGGTACATTCCCGTCATAAAGTGCCCGGTTCCTCCGTCATAATTCAGACCTATTTCGCTGCCATGCTGTAATATTTGGCATTTCCGCTGAATCACACGTATATTTTCCAGGATTTATATGAACCTAATGAAACCACCACACGAGTGCAGCCTGTATATTTCCCAGTAAGCCACAAGGCCACACAGTGAGAGCTCCACATCCACACAGTAAACAGCCACAAGGTGACATTTGTTAATGAATGGCCCAGAGGAAGAGCACATGTTCACTGCTGCCGTTTTGTTTTTTTGGGTTTTTTTTTTAAGGTCGACATTTTATTATACGAAGGTACCTGAACTGACAACGAAACAAGCTGGAAATGTCACAAGCCAAGTCCTCTGAGGCAGAGTGCCTTCTGCTTGTTTCACAGCTGAATCCTATCAGACCTTCATGTGCTTTACTCTCCTCTGTCCCGGCGTAGATCTCTGGGATCATCTGTTACATAGTCATGACCCACTGGCCCAACGCACCTCAGGAAATGCTGTTATCAAGATGGGCTTGTGATACAGAGTAAAGCCAACCATTTTATCTGCAGTTTCTCTGTTCGAGAGGATTTCAGGTGCTTATGTAAATGCTTTATGGTAAGTGTTTCTGTCTTTTGTAGTGCATGTTGGATTCTTTAAAATCAGTCAGCTACGTGTACGGCATCAACACTCCAGAACAGTTTCCGTCCCTCCTCAAGTCTAGTGCATGGTTAACATTAAACAAGGCAGCAAGAACGGTCTTACGGTGTGGGTTTGGAAAAAAAAAGTGAGTGACCTACATATTATAATGGGATGGCCCACTGGCCAAAAATCAGTTATTGAAGTTTTATTGATAATGATAATGAATATGCATATTTGTAAGATTAGTTTTGGGTGATTCTGCCTTTACTGAGAGGTGTTAGGTGATGGATAGACAGGAAAGGCTGGAGAGACACAGACGGGGGATGACACGGAGCAAATCTCTAATCTCTCTGGCCACACTCACTTTGTTCAACTTAGAAATTTCAGATCCAGCTCTTCTCCAGTTACTAGTGGTGTTCCTCAGGGCTCTGTCTTTGGTCCCCTTTTATTCATTTTCTACCTTTTCCCTCTTGGACGTATCTTCAGAAAATCTGACACTCAATTCCCTGCTCCCTATCCAGTTCCCTCTCTGATGGCTTATTTGACATTTAATCTTGGCTCTTTTACAACTACCTCAAACTTAACAGTGAGGCTCTCCTTGCAGATACTTAATCCACTTTGGCTAAATCGCATAGTTTCTCTCTGACCATTGATAACTCCAAAGTCCGTCCATCCCCTCAGGTTAAGAGTCTGGGTGTCATCCTGGACAGTACATTGTCCTTCGAGGCCCACATTCATTCGAACCTTTATTTAAGACTCAAATCAATTCAGGGAGACCCTCATTTTCAAATGATGCCAAGCACTAACATGTGGGAAAAATCCAGGAGGTAAAGCAAACGTTGAAGAAGAGTACACTTGCAAGATAAATGTTCCAACCACACCAGAGTTCGTTTGTAACCGGACTGAGCCCACCTCTTCAAGGTCTCGGTCCAGTTGTTTTGGTGCACACCTGAGTGTGATTGCTGTGTTCCGACCTGAACAGACGAACCGCACTGAGGGGGCAAATGAACCTGAGTTTGATTAAAATGAACCAAACAGGGCAGGTGTGAAAGCAGCCTGAGAAAAATGTCACTGTCCTTTAATCCAAGTGTCTTTTCACAGGAATAAGACGATCACACACTGTCACTTGTACAG
This sequence comes from Epinephelus fuscoguttatus, assembly GCF_011397635.1. Taxonomy (NCBI): domain Eukaryota; kingdom Metazoa; phylum Chordata; class Actinopteri; order Perciformes; family Serranidae; genus Epinephelus; species Epinephelus fuscoguttatus. Next base: position 2,748,701 of record NC_064756.1, read on the forward strand.
TATAAAGATGAAACAGGGCGCAAAAGTGGGACTTTAAAACGTGAGGTGGAAACGATGCTGCCGTACACTTTGGCTGCTTTAGAATTAAAAAAATAAGAGCACTACTTGTGTGCACTACAATGTGGGAACCTGTAGCTCTAAACAATAGCTCACCTCTTCTGGGAATTTCCGGTAAAATATCAAAACACAGAGGAGGACAGTGCCAGGAATTTTCTGCTGTCTGGGGTATTCACTGAACTGAATTGTTTCAAGATCTGCGAGCAGAGCTTCAGAAACCACTAGAAAGTATGCTGTGCTTTGATGGGAGGAATCATTCCCCGTCCAATCTCCACTTCCTGTTTTCTTCTCTGTCTGTCCCAGACTTTCTCTGCAGAGAATCTGTGATCTAAATGACAAGGAATATGGCTAACAGATAAGCGTGGAGAGAAGGGATGGGCCTTATCGACAGCCCCATTACATCTACTAAGCCGGTTATCTTCCCCGGGTCTCCTCGATGGGACCAAAGGCTGGGGTCTTTAAGGTCTGATTAGCACTCTATTCCTCAGGATCCCTATTGCTAGATAAAACTCTCCATTTCTGGCTCTTTAATTAGCTTAAGCAGCTTGGCACTGCCAAAAGCACTTGTGATATTCCATTATTCTAATCCTATTAGTGCGAGAGCCAAAGACAGAAGAGGAGAGAAAGTAACTGAGACTAGACGAGAAAAATCATTCTTTTTATAGCTAATGAGGATGGTAGAGAAATACAGATAGCTCTTCTGCTAGCAGCTAGCTGCATGCGGAGCACTAAGTGACTAATAGAGCGGATGCTTTGTGACGGGTCAGTCTGTATCTGTTCCGCTTCCCTCCGCACACACAGCCCAGAGGCAGCGGCTGTGCTGAGGGCTGTGCGGGTCCGTCTGACTGGTCTCATCAGCTCTGGAGGTCTGACTCAGAGCTCAGACAGGAGGCAGGTCACAGACGGGTCAATCACAGCAACTGCATGCAAACACTAAGACGCTCTCTGTGCTTTAAAGGACGAACCATGAAGCTGCACAGCAGTGACTCAGCTACTGAACGAATTATGCCGGTACTAATGAACATCAATTTATGTTAAAGAGATGGTTCCGATTTTTTGAAGTGAGGTAGTGGGGAGTATTTATCCTCAAACAGTAACACAAACTAACCAACTGATCGAGGCAGCTGTAGACGAGCAGCTCCTGTGTTCAGAGAGCTAAAATTACTGTTTTTCTCAATGGAGTCTGGTGGATTTGAAGAAAGAAAAAAAAAAAGAGAGGAAGTGAAGCATTAACAGCTTCCCTATCACAATGGGCTGTCTGACAGAAAGCTACAGCAATGAAAATACTGTAAATATAGTACACACTTAAACTGACATTCATTTTTTAGGTGATTAAAATACGTTTTGCTGCTGACCCCTTCACAGCACTACATTGTTAAAGGGAAATTTCGGTTTATTTCAACCTGTCTCCTATCGTCCTAAATTTGTTTCAAGTGACTAGTGACATAAAAATAATAGTTAGCATGTTAGCCGTTAGCCTAGATACAGCCGGGGCGCATAGTAAGTCCACTAAACAAGCTTTTTCTCCACAAAGACCGCCTCATATCGTTAGGATAAATGTCAGAGAACATATAGAAAACCACATGTAAACGTGTTGTCTTACCTTACCAGTGTGCACACTGACGAAGAGTTTCGTGAAATTGAAGAACGGAGGAGGAGAGAGAGAGAGAGAGAGAGGCGCAACAGGTAGAGGACGAGAGAGGAGGAATGGCTGCTGCAAGGCTGTGTAGCTCTGGAGATTGGTGGTGTACCTGTGAATGCTGTGCCCCAGTGCCCACAGAAGAGGAATGCCTCTGTTGCAAGGAATGGGACCGGTTGCAGCCTTATTTTCAAGGTCTGGATGTGACCGAGGATGAGACACCTCCACCTGGAGTGGTATCCAGCTGGGCTTTATCTAGAGCTGGCGAGATATATTTCAGGCCGCACTTTGGAAAGCAGAGCTAGATGGTAAACAAACATGGCAGCACACCGGTAAGGTAAGACAACATGTTTACATGTCGTTTTCTATATGTTCTCTGACATTTATCCTAACGATATGAGGCGGTCTTTGTGGGAAAAAAGCTTGTTTAGTGGACTAACTTTGCACTTGAAGGTTGCCCGTTCACTTACGTTTTAACAGGTCTGACGCTACTATGCGCCCTGGCTGTATCTAGGCTAACGGCTAACATGCTAACTATTATTTTTATGTCACTAGTCACTTGAAACAAATTTAGGACGATAGGAGACGGGTTGAAATAAACTGAAATTTCCCTTTAAGCTTCCATGTTTGACTCCAGCCATTCTCCACTGTCTGTAGATTATGTCCTTTTGAATCGGTGCCAAATTTTGGTACCTGAGAGCACATCTGGGAGAGAACGCCAGGTTCAGACAGGAGACAAAAGCACCCTGAAGCGCCCTGAAGCTGGGAAACTGGGAAGCTAGCAATGGAGCGCCACGGTCAACAGCAGAGCTCCTCTGAGCCGCCAGCTCCAGACAGGAGGCAGAGGTGCCGCAAAGCACCGTGAAGGTGGGAAGCGCCATGGAGCTTCATTGGCTTCCCGGCAAACAAAAACTGCAGCGATAGTTTTTGCTGTTTCTTTTCCATTTTATTTTTGAAACGACCTAGTATCACTGTGTGTGTAACTGTGTCTTAAATTATTCCACATTTTGTCAGTTGTGTCTGAACAGAGCGAGACAGAGACGAGCAGACACAAACACAAGCAGACAGAGACAGATAAACTAAATGTGATTAGAAAAGAGCAGAGAAGCAGCAGAGCTTGTTGACCTGCATGAGTTGCTACAGAGAACAGGATCGTGACACGAGCAGTAGTGAGCAACGCAAAGCACTGCGAGACATCAGGACACAGCAGCTATGGTAGAGACTGGGTACTATGAGATGACGTGGACGAGTTCAGATCTTATCCAGCTTAATAACACAGTGGAATGTTGAAGGTTTGCTGCATTATCAACTGCCGTAACCGCTCTCCACCCGACTGGTAAACATGTGTTACGCAATGACCCAAACCAGCAAACTGGAGCTGAGAGTTTCCTGTAATGACATCACTGACCACCTACTTGCTGTTGGTTATACTGTCTGTCACCTCCACTAAATATCACAATATAAAATATGTGCGTTCTGCTTACAAAGTACAAGCACAGAGAGACAGCAAGTATGATCTCGAGCACACGGCTGATATCCTACATGGTTTGTTCACATGACGTTATAGAGGGACAGAGAGACGCATGCTTGCTGTTAGGACACGGTGTTAGGTTGACTTTATTAGACATTATGATGGGAGAGATTTAAATACATTGGACTTCAACAGATTTTCCAGGTCAAAAACCGAATAACGGAAATAGTTGAAGTTGGATTGTTGCACGTCTGAAAGTTGTTCAATTATTTGTCTGCTATATGACCAACCTGCCCGAACTCTGTGATATTTTCTGACAAGCTTATCCGAGCTGAAACATCACTAGTTCGTACAGATCGGGGACGTTTTTTTGATGGCGGCACACGGACATGCAGCGGCTCAGTGCTCTGTACTCTTTAATTAGTTTACTCACAGTTTACTTCTTACTGAGTGCCACGTATGCACTGGCATGTTAGATACAGTCGGCATGAAGTGCTTGTTATCGGTTTGCTGCCCAGAAACTGTGTTTTCAACCAGGAAGACCCCAGACACGACATCCCATCGGGGCTCATCAGACCACCGGGATCTCTGGGGATTAATGTCCCAGCTGGAAAGCGACGGAGGCGGCGCAGAGAGAGGAAGCAGAAGTGAGGCTGCTGTGCCGGGATACGAACCAGGCTATGCAGGGACCCGCACAAGCCTCCGCCCCCGAGCCTCTTTGTCACAAATGCAAGATCACTTTCCAACAAGATCGAGGAGCTGGAGCTCACCATATCCACGCAGAAAATCATTCAGGACTGCTGTGTTATGGTTATCACCGAGACATGGCTCAACCCAACTAACCCGGCGGGGGCTGTTGCGCTAGCGGGCCGCTCAGCACACCGAGCCCCCGGATCACATCACAACAAAATGTGCAAGAATTTGTTTATGTGCAATAATTTTATGAGCCTTTTATTTTATCTCTTTTAAGTGCATATGTTGGCATGATGAGTGTATGGTCTGTCTACTGTGTAGATGAGAGTATGAGTGATGGATCAATGCATTTATTTACTTACTCTTACTTTCCATTTATTTTTATTGTCTGGTCTTGAATGCAACTGAATTTCATTGTATGTTCTGTACAATGACAAAGTAATCTAATTTCATTTATTTTTGCTGTCACACTTCTTTGCTCTCTTGTTCAGCTTCTGTCTCAAGGAATGTCAAACTTGCTCTTGGACCAGTCCATCCTTGTTTTTTGACTCCGTTAAAAAAAAGCAGATCCGAAAGTACGGATGCTACTACCCAGAATGCAATACCCCATGATGTCATTGCCTATTCTCTACAAAGAGAGAATGCAAGAGCGCAACTACGTCACTGAAGCTTGCATTACAGAGAGATTAGAGAACTAAGAAAGGGTACAGTTGGGTACTGGTACCAGTATCCGTTCAAATGTGAACAGTATCCGACCCTAGTGTCCATCACCTGTACACATTTACCTTTTGTTTTTACCCTAACCCTAAAAGACAATACCTCCAGAGAAGAATAATCTTGTCAGGTAATAAATCACAGTGTACAAGACACAGTACACTATCACTGCCCTCTGCGGCTCTGGTGTAACAACAGCATGACATACGAGGAGACTGTGAGCGCCTCAACTCACCATACATCCTCCATGTTTATGGAAAAACAGCTCCAGAGCAGCAGAAACTCAGAGACAGTACAGACGCACTCATCAATAACCATCTGTCATCTTTATGTCTCTTTACTGCAACATTAAACTCTCTGAGCTTATCTGGATATCAGTAATGTTCACTGTTCCCTCCTGACTTCCTTCATCATATGCAGCAGTGATGAATCGATGTAGAAACGACCGTCTGTGAGGAAACAGCAGAAAGAAAACTCAAACAAGCCGGCTGAGTGTTGGCGGTGTTATTGTGCCCTCTTGTTCTCAAAGCCTCTCTGTCGTTTCCATGTCAGCCATCCCCAGATGGATCAGTATCAGGTCACAGACTAATTTGAGAAGGTTTTGTTCTCAGATCTATATGCACCTGTGGATTGATAGAATTTAGCACAGTGGTTCTGTCAGTTCTGGAAACAGCTACGGTGAGTGCAAACTATAATCTGTACTGAGCACAGATGGTTCATATTTGACTTTGGAAATAAATAATCTGAACTCAAAGTCAACTTACTACCTTTTTGCAGCTTTCAATCAGACCTCATGGGCTTCATTTTGTCAGACTATAAACTGAAAGTCTTTCTCACACCGTGTTTACAGTTTTGATGATGTTCTCATCACTTAAACAGACACTGGTGACGCTGTATTAAAAATGTTTTTCTGCAGTACAACAATATTCTGTTGTGAAACTGTTGTTGCATGAGATGATGCACAACTTTATGACTTCCCTAATCTGATTATCAGTAAGAACCCAGTATAGCTAACGCACTTCCTCTTTCCGCATCAGCAGAAACATCTGAGAGTGTCAACATGTTTTTATCTGACTGCTGTGTAAGATCTGCATCACTTATTGCAGCATTTTGTATTTCCATTTTTACGTTGCCTGTATGTTGTCGAATGTTGTTTTTTATGGGATGTCCTTTGGTAAAACCAAAAGACATTTCTACATTGTAAACAAAAGTTTTAATATTTGTATATAATCTATTTCCTTATATAGAGAAATGGGGGTGTGACAGTTTGCTGATTGCAGATAGCGGGAACGTGCTTGTCAGTGTACGCAGGGTTTATACGTCTGTGTTGAATTAATGCAGGACCATCGGCCTGGAAATGGAAACGAAGCTTTTATTTACTTTTGAGTCCTGTGTGTGATTTATTCTGAGTTCATGTGAGTAGCAAAAAACTGCTACACACTAGGCTAATTCATACAATGTAAAATGCCATATGCTTGTGCTAATAATGTTAGCATGCTGTATTTATGGGGAGTCTTGTTTAGTATAGGACAATGTATTTTTCGGTGAACAGTGTCAGTTGTAATGGAGCCAAATTTTGTAACATTGTTAAATGCTGCTGTTGTTCCTGATATTAGTAGAGGAAAAGTCTGTTAGCCACGAGGCTAATTTATACAATGTAAAATGCCATAAGCCTGTGCTATTCCTGTTAGCATGTTGTATTTGTGGGGAAAAATAAAGTTATCTAGTATATGACAATGTATTTGTCAATGAACAATGTCAGTTGCAATGAGGCCAAATTGTAACGCAACCTTTGTTAAATGTTGCTGTTGTTCCTGACCTCATATGAGTAGCGGGAGCGGCAGCAGTTGAGTCAGCAGGGACTCAGCTTGGGAACTGGAGGGTCACCGGCTCAAGTCCCTGTACGGGCCAATTATAGAGTGTGGACTGCCAGCTAGGGAGGTGCCAATGAGCCTCCTGGGCACTGCCGAGGTGCCCCTGAACAAGGCACTGAATCCCAAACTGCTCAGGGTGCCTGTCCATGTGCAGTCCCCCCCCCCCCCACTCTGACATCTGCCCATTTAATGTATGTACGAGTTCCGTCTGTGCATGTGTGTGTATTTCAGGCCTGAGTGTGTATGACAAGAGAGTGAAACAGAAATGAATTTCTCCTCAGGGATTAATTCAGCATATCTTCATTTTCTCTGAAAACTTTTAGCCTCTAGGCTAAGTTATACAATGTAAAATGCCACAGACTTATGCTAATAATGTTAGCATGTTGCATTTGTGGGGAAACATGTCCAGTATAAGACAATACATTTGTCTGTTAATCCTGTGAGTTATAATGAAGCTGATTTATGTTCTTGGGTTTAACGCTGTCTCTATCAAGCCGTGTTTAATGTGTGTTTTAGAGGTGTAACTGCAGAGCAACACAGACACACCACTGCACAAGTATAAATGTTAACAGCGGCGTAGGCCACGTGCGTAAACTCTGCATAGACTCTGAGCTGACGCACGACTATAAATCTGCCTTTAAAATGATTGTGATTGACTAACAGACGCACGGTGCTAAGAACAAAACTGGCCGGTGAACACGTGCCATGCAGCCACCATTAATTTTGCATGCACACAACATTTCTACACACATTAGTGAATGAGGCCTGTCGTCTCTGGTTCACAGTCTGCACACGCCTGTTCTCCCATCACGCTGCTCCATGTTGTGAGCAGTAAAGTGAACCACACTCAGCAGCGGTTGGCCTCTCAACACTGTGAGGTTAACCTCTGAGTCTTATTGGACCACATTAGTAATTGGAAATGAGGATTGCTCATTAGTTCTGACCACATTAGCCAGTGGGAATTATTAAGGCTGCTGTATATTCCTTCTACTTCATTAGCCCAGTGCTAAACACTGCCTGCCTGCTGTGGCCACAGTAAATGGCACCATATGCAGCGTGCATCTGCATTAACAGATGACAACACGTTCACAGAGTACACAGATTTTCTTTCTCAATCAAGTGTTACGAGTGTATAGAGGAGCAGATAGTGACAGATCCAGTCGTTTAAACAAGTGCCTGTTCAGTGTAGAACTGAAAACTATTCTGTGGAAAAACATCAATCTTCATCTGAAGCAGCGACGAGTGGAACGTTAAAGCATGTGAGCAGTATGCAAATAGCCACTTCATCACAGCAGCGAGACTCAAAGCACCATTAGATGTATTAACTTCGCATTGTGAACCATCTGATATCAATTATCACATCACACAAATCCTTCACAGCGACCTCTCCTTACAATCAACTGTGTCTGAAACACTGCGGCTCCAGGCTGCCGTCGTCATCCCACGCCGACGCGCGAGGCGGAGGAAAAGCAAATCTGTCCGAGGCGGCCTGTGAAACAAGGGAGGAGATGAGATCCAAATCATATTCGCCATCTGCTCGGCTGTCTGTGTGTCTGCTGCCGAGCTGAAGCGTCTTCTACACAAACACTGGAGACTAACAATGACAAACATACAGCGCTTCACATTACCGCCGGCCAAATATTGATCTAACGGCTGTTACACTCAGCACATTATGCTGAGGTGGGAAACTGGCTGCTCGCTACACGGCTTAACTGTGCTGTTATACAATGTAGGCTTTTAAATATGTATGCAGGTGCACAGCAGGAAATGGCTACTGTCACTTGGTACATTTCCGTTGGTGTCTGGCGCAGTTTGAATAAAGACTTGTCGATGGGGAGGATATTATTTAACCACAGGAAACTACAGACAACACACACACAGCACCGAGGAACCAGCGCCGATAACAGTGAATAAAAAAGCTCTGTCTTTTTGATTTCCTCTAAATCTCACAACCATTACCTCCAAGCTTATCTCACAGTGTGATTTTTCTCTTCTCCTCTATGAACTGTAGCGCAATATTCCTTTGTTGAAGCTTTGACAAGTAGAGAACGTCACACTGGACCGAGCTCCTTTAATCAGTAACAGTGAATGTTATTCAGCTCTTCTTAAAGTCAGCACACACACACAGATACTCTAGCTCTGCCCCACGAAATAGGAGATTTGCATCATCAGTTGGACACCTGTCAGCCGACCCATAGCTTCAAGTTGAGATGTCGTTTTTTGGGGGGACTTCTTGGTCCCTAGATTTTGCCGCAGAGTGACGCTCCTCATTGGTACAGTCAGCTGCAGATGTGATGCAGCGGCACAGAGGCAGTGTCAATAACTGACTGTGAGCACAGGAGCAGGAAGTGTGGGGCTTTTTTTCAGTGACTTTAACAAAACATTTGACAAAGTGCCGGAAGAACTGTGAGGACGGTTTCGCCAGCTAGCATCTAGCTAGCTACTTTAGCAGCTTTTAACTAGTGTGGCCGTTAGCTAGCTTAGCAGTTGAGTTTACGTCAGTGAGCGAATCAAAAGCGCAGCATTGCAGGACTCATCCTGGGACATCGGAGGGTTTTTGGCATCAGCCTTTTGGATTTTTTTTAAATGAAGGACCTGGTTAGGCAGCGACTTCTGGATTTACCGTGGTCAGGACGGTGCAGTGCCACTGAACTCTGAGCTCCATCATACATGCTACATAGAGTTTCACAGACTGTAACAGTGACACATCTGTGGAGCCAACCGTTTTATTGTTCAGTGTGTTTATTCCAACAGTTTGTTGATACATTAAATGACAAACGTATTTGGGTGTCTGGTTACTTTGTGGTGACTGTGATTATAGTTCACACAAGAGCAGGGAAGCACCTTGAATGTGTGTGTGTATGAGAGAGCTTGTGGGAGTGTCACATATTTTAAGTCTTGTTTATGCTACAACAGCTGCTACGCTCACTTGTTTGACTCCCTCTGAAAATTTTTGTGTGTGGACAAAACACACGACATGTGTTAGGTAATGAGACTTACAGGTGGTGGTAGGGGTCATTTTTCAGGCCGGCTGTTTCCCACTGCTTCCAGTCTTTATGCTACGCTAGGCTAACCATTAGGGATGAGCAAGTACACCATTATCTGTATCTGTGTCTGTGTGTTCAACCAACTAAAGTATCTGTATGTGATCAACAACAAACAAATCAGGCCCCTCATCTCGTCTGATGCTGCTAAATCTTATCTCCATTGCATGATTCTGTCTCATATTGAGGACTGTTTCGTGATATGGTCGTTTGCTGGAAACCAATTGAACAACTCTACAAAAAGCCATCAAGGTATTCACCAAAAAACCATATTCCTCCCATCACTGTCCAATTCTTGCGAGGTACAATTTATTGAGTTTTGAACATTTAAAAACTTTTAAATACAGCTGCCTCACCTATAAAACCCTCAACGGGCTGGCTCCTCCCCCGTTGGAGTTTTTTTTAAACGGAGAGACAACACGCTCAGTACCAGATCTGCCTCCAGAGGGGACTGCGAGGTGCAGTTCAGATGAACCTTTATAGGCCAAAATTCCCTTACTGTAAAGGGCAGTGTAGGATGGAACAGTCTCCCAACATCAGTCAGAGACAGTCCCACTCTCACTACTTTTAAAAAACAGCTTAAAGGATGGCTACTGACTCATCAAATCTGCACCCATGAATGAATCATTGATCAGCCCTCTCATACAGTTCTCTACTGTAGCCCCTTGTTGAATCTACTGTATAACTGCTGCTAATATTGTTGTGCACTTTATATGTTGTTGATTTAACTGTTATTCATGGTATGTCTGTCTGTCTTTTAAATGTGAGGACTACAGATGGAAATTAGCTTCTAGCTAAATCCGGCATATTTACATGACGTCATGTATTTGTACCGATTGTTCATTAATATGCACGGTCCTCTTCAAATAAACAAATAAAGTAAAGTGTACACAAAATGGGCGGAGTTTATGCCATAAGTGGGTGAAGTTTAAATTGGAAGTTGTTATTTTAAGCTTGAAATTTATGTGAACTGATCAGAGGTTGCAATATTTATTACCTATGAGAAACGTATTTACAGAACAGCCTCAGATTGAAGCTTCGCATCATTTGTTATCGTAATAGATTAAACACAGACACCCAAATGAGGATTTTCCAGGTAATGAAACTCGCATGATACTCGTACTCGTAAAAAGTACCAGATACTCGTTTCATCAAAGTATTCGGCTCAACCCTACAAACCATGCCCAAACTTCACCTACGTTATTAACCAACAGGCACAGCATGGTAACGATATTAAATAAGTTCCAAATAACAGGATCTGACTGACACGGTGGTAAAACACCTCGCCCTGTCAAGTTTACTCAACTAACCAAACATGTTTAACGGCTGAGCGTTCAGCTGCCCCTCCCCCGCCTCTCTTACCCGTGTGGTGGTGGCGAACAGGTACTTGTCTCGGAGCTGGAAGCTGTCCACCTGCTCCAGGATCACTCTGCGGTTCTGCTCGCTCTGGAAGAAGTCGGTGCTGCTGAGGATGGTGGAGACGCCCTGGGGCTCGTGTCTCTGGACCAGCACTGTGGTGGGGGGGTCGTAGGGCTCCACGCCCCTGTGATGGGGGACAAGAAGGAGGGAGGGAAGGAGCGGGGATGGCAGAAGGTGGATTGGAGGGAAGTAGGTACAGAAGGGAAGAGGAAGGATGAAGAATGGAGAACCATTATGTTAGCCAGTTTGTCCTGAAATAACACAAACACAGTCTTTATGGACGCCAAAGCAAAATGAAATAAATCCAATAAATCCTGTCACATCTCTGTTTTTATGGAGCTGCATTTTATATTTGTCCTCACCAGTGTTTCTCTGTGGCTGTCGAAATTCAAGTATTTCTGTCCTCTGTCTTTGGGCGATAATTCAATACAGTCATTTATCGACTTTCGGAGAAGTCCTACTGCGATGAGACGACCACATCATGCTGTAATTTAAACCAAAATTCTGTTTTTTAAGACAACCAATTAAATATGCAATTGATCGTGATTAACTATTGAAACTCAGCGTTTAATCAAGTTTTTAAAAATGAATTGTGAAACAGCTCTACTAAAAGCAATGCTGTTTCTTAGGGTGTCATGTCAACGGTCTTGTGCAGAGGTAAGTGTTCTGTAGGAATATGGTTATCAGAATGAGTTAAGTCGATCTACATTTTGCCGATAGGTAAGTGCGAGTATGAAGTAAAATGATGTTACAGTATTTTTTAAAGATTTGTAACATTAGAAATGTGAACTTTCACGAAGAAAGGCTTCACTCATTTTTACAAAAAGAAATTAAAAAAAGGATGAATGAAATCAGATAAAATGTGTGTGGTAGTTAAGACTATTTATTGACTTGTTGTAACATTGAATTTAAGACATTTTAAGACTCTTTAAGGACCCGTACACATCCCGTTTATTTGCTTTTTATGCACGACAATATCAATTCATCATCAGTATCGGCCAATATCATCTTTAAAATGAACTGTTAGAATTGGCCAACCTGCTTTTTCTTATTTTGCAAAGTGAATGAATATTACATACATGGCAAAGTATTTCATGTCTTCATCTGCTGGTGGGCCGTCGTGATAAGAGTATGCATGTATAATACGATGTTAATTCCACTGCAGAAGAGACCTGATGATCACTAAAATCAGGTGGGGAAAAATGGATATATCGATATCCGTATCTGTCAAATGAGCTATTTAGGGCTGCCACTAAGGATTATTTTCATTGTCGACTAATCTGTCAATTATTTCTTTGATTAGTCGACTAATCATTTCATCGAAAAATGTGTTAAAATGTTGAAAAATGTCGGTCTGTCTCGCCCAAACCCCAAAATTATGTCATCTAATGTCTTGTTTTATACTCACGCCAAAGGGTTTTAGTTCACCGTCGTGGGAGAGTGTGTAAAGCTGCCAATATTTGAATGTAAGCAGCTGCAGTAAGAGTATTTTGGGGTACTTTTATAGTACTTTTCTATGGAAAATGACTCAAACCGATTAGTCGACTACTAAAATAGTCATCGATTATTTTAATAGTCAATTAGTCATCGATTAGTCGACTAATTGTGGCAGCCCTAGAGCTGTTAAATATCGGCACACCCGACATCAGTAAAACATCTAATATTGTGCATGAGTGCTTTTTAATTCTGGGTCAGTTGTTGATTTAGTAAAGATGGGGCTGTGTCTCAACTGCAATGACAAAGCGTTTTTAATTCTACTGCTAACCTCTCCCTCACGCTCCCACCAACACCGTCTCGTGTGTCTCTAATGCAGAACCATTGTCTAAACGCCCGTTAAGGGTCAGAAATGTCCCCTGGATCCTTTCATGCCGTTCTGCTCCTTTAATCCATCTATGCCAAAGTGGTTCGGCACAGCCTTCTGATGGAGTGACTGACTAGCCGACACAGCCATCCTTGGGGCTCTGCGCTCCTCGTAGCAGAGTTAAAATGTCCCAGCTGTCTCGTTTCAAAGTCAAAAACATTTAATGTTATTGATATTTCCTGAGGGGCCAAACAGTGGTTAGCACTGTCAACTCAAAGCAGGGTTTGAATCACATCCCTGTTCCTTCTGTGAGGAGTTTGCATGTCCCCTCTGTGGTTAAGTTTGCTCAGAGTATTGTGTTATGTCCTCACACTACCCAGACATGAAGAGAATTATTTTTGTATGCAATGCAGTGGTATCCTGCAAATCCTCCATGTGTTTTCCTTTAAGACGTCAGTCCAGCATGGTGAACTTTACTCAACATTTTCAGAGGTGTCACTCCAAAAAAAAGGGCCAAATTCACCACCTCAAATGACTGCATTATTCTGTCTGTCACTCTTTCTGAGGCTTTTCATTCTGACAAAGAATCCTTGTCATTTTCTGCTATAAACAATGGCAAAATTTCAAGGTAGTAAATGTCAGCACAAACCACAGCATGTTCAAAACAAAAATATCCGTCTGTGTGTCAACCCTGAAAAACAGCATGATCAGACTATTTGTGGCCACGAGTGTGCAGCAGGGGTGTTCCAAAACCGTGGCCCGCAGAGTCGGCCAGAATGAATGAAGGAGGTTCACTGGGTCTTATCGTCTGCCTTCCAAATCAGAGTGTTTTCCTCCAGAGTCTCGAGAGCCGAACAGAGAGCGCAGTGTCTCGGCTCGGCCCTGCCTCTGTGGCATTCTTTCAAAGGTCCCTGTTCAACTGATGGACACTGTCTGGGCTGAGAGTGTGGAGGGCTATTCACAGTCTGTCTCTGTCCCTTCCTTTGAATCCATGTCTGCCCCTTCCAAACACTTCCTTAACACCCGCCCTCCCACGTTCTGGCAGTTTCTTGTTTTCTGCCAGTTCTGTTTGTCATTGGATTTGAGATTCTGTGAAATGTTTCTGAAGGAAAAAGCCACCCTTCCTAGATTAAACTGTCCACAGCCAAGTTTCCAGTAAGTGTGACGATATTCAGGCCAAATATTCCACGACTCCTCACACACAGAGAAACGAGTCGTCATAACTGAGCTCAACACTTCCAAATTAAAAACTTAGATTTATCGATAAATAACTATTTAATCAATAAAGCCGTCACTGTTGGGTCACCCAGTGACTTAGTGGGTAGAGCAGGCATCTCATATATGAAGGCACTCTCCTTGCCCCAGCAGCCACAGGTTCAATTCCAGCCTGCAGCTGTTTGCTTTATGTCACAAGGTAACATCACAAGGTAGCGCCACAAGGTAACATCACAAGGTAGCCTCACAAGGTAGTGCCACAAGGTAACATCACAAGGTAGCCTCACAAGGTAGCCTCACAAGGTAGCGCCACAAGGTAACATCACAAGGTAACGTCACAAGGTAGCCTCACAAGGTAGCGCCACAAGGTAACATCACAAGGTAACGTTACAAGGTAGCATCACAAGGTAGCTTCACAAGGTAACGTCACAAGGTAGTGTCACAAGGTAACGTCAAAAGGTAGTGTCACAAGGTAACATCACAAGGTAGCGCCACAAGGTAACATCACAAGGTAGCCTCACAAGGTAGTGCCACAAGGTAACATCACAAGGTAGTGTCACAAGGTAACATCACAAGGTAGCGCCACAAGGTAACATCACAAGGTAGCCTCACAAGGTAGTGCCACAAGGTAACATCACAAGGTAGCCTCACAAGGTAACGTCACAAGGTAGCGCCACAAGGTAACATCACAAGGTAACATCACAAGGTAGCCTCACAAGGTAGCGCCACAAGGTAACATCACAAGGTAACATCACAAGGTAGCCTCACAAGGTAGAGTCACAAGGTAACATCACAAGGTAACATCACAAGGTAGCCTCACAAGGTAGCGCCACAAGGTAGCGTCACAAGGTAGCCTCACAAGGTAGCGCCACAAGGTAACATCACAAGGTAGCCTCACAAGGTAACGTCACAAGGTAGCGCCACAAGGTAACATCACAAGGTAACATCACAAGGTAGCGTCACAAGGTAGCCTCACAAGGTAGCGCCACAAGGTAACATCACAAGGTAACATCACAAGGTAGCGTCACAAGGTAGCCTCACAAGGTAGCCTCACAAGGTAGCGCCACAAGGTAACATCACAAGGTAGCCTCACAAGGTAGTGCCACAAGGTAACATCACAAGGTAGCCTCACAAGGTAACGTCACAAGGTAGCGCCACAAGGTAACATCACAAGGTAACATCACAAGGTAGCGTCACAAGGTAGCCTCACAAGGTAGCCTCACAAGGTAGCGCCACAAGGTAACATCACAAGGTAACATCACAAGGTAGCATCACAAGGTAGCATCACAAGGTAGCGTCACAAGGTAACGTCACAAGGTAACATCACAAGGTAGCGTCACAAGGTAGCGCCACAAGGTAACATCACAAGGTAACATCACAAGGTAGCCTCACAAGGTAGCCTCACAAGGTAGAGTCACAAGGTAACATCACAAGGTAACATCACAAGGTAGCCTCACAAGGTAGCGCCACAAGGTAACATCACAAGGTAGCGTCACAAGGTAGCCTCACAAGGTAGCGCCACAAGGTAACATCACAAGGTAACGTCACAAGGTAGCGTCACAAGGTAGCGTCACAAGGTAGTGCCACAAGGTAGTGTCACAAGGTAACGTCACAAGGTAGTGTCACAAGGTAACGTCACAAGGTAGCCTCACAAGGTAACGTCACAAGGTAGCCTCACAAGGTAGAGTCACAAGGTAGCGTCACAAGGAAGCCTCACATGGTAACGTCACAAGGTAGCATCACAAGGTAGCCTCACAAGGTAGCGCCACAAGGTAACATCACAAGGTAGCGCCACAAGGTAACGTCACAAGGTAGCATCACAAGGTAGCCTCACAAGGTAGCCTCACAAGGTAGCCTCACAAGGTAGCATCACAAGGTAGCCTCACAAGGTAGCCTCACAAGGTAGCATCACAAGGTAGCCTCACAAGGTAGCGCCACAAGGTAACATCACAAGGTAGCGCCACAAGGTAACGTCACAAGGTAGCCTCACAAGGTAGCATCACAAGGTAGCCTCACAAGGTAGAGTCACAAGGTAGCGTCACAAGGAAGCCTCACATGGTAACGTCACAAGGTAGCATCACAAGGTAGCCTCACAAGGTAGCGCCACAAGGTAACATCACAAGGTAGCGCCACAAGGTAACGTCACAAGGTAGCCTCACAAGGTAGCATCACAAGGTAGCCTCACAAGGTAGCCTCACAAGGTAACGTCACAAGGTAGCCTCACAAGGTAGCATCACAAGGTAGCCTCACAAGGTAACGTCACAAGGTAGCCTCACAAGGTAGCATCACAAGGTAGCCTCACAAGGTAGCCTCACAAGGTAACGTCACAAGGTAGCCTCACAAGGTAGCATCACAAGGTAGCCTCACAAGGTAGCCTCACAAGGTAACGTCACAAGGTAGCCTCACAAGGTAGCATCACAAGGTAGCCTCACAAGGTAACGTCACAAGGTAGCCTCACAAGGTAGCATCACAAGGTAGCCTCACAAGGTAACGTCACAAGGTAGCCTCACAAGGTAGCATCACAAGGTAGCCTCACAAGGTAACGTCACAAGGTAGCCTCACAAGGTAGCCTCACAAGGTAGCCTCACAAGGTAACGTCACAAGGTAGCCTCACAAGGTAGCATCACAAGGTAGCCTCACAAGGTAACGTCACAAGGTAGCCTCACAAGGTAGCATCACAAGGTAGCGCCACAAGGTAGCGTCACAAGGAAGCCTCTAATGGTAGCGTCACAAGGAAGCCTCACAAGGTAGAGTCACAAGGTAGCATCACAAGGTAACGTCAAAAAGTAATGTCACAAGGTACCAACACGAGGTCACATCTGAAGATTAGGTCACAAGGTAGGGTAACAAGGCAACGTCAGAACCTAGCATCACAAGGTAGCATTGCAAGGTTATGTCACAAGGTAAGGTCAAAAACTAACATCAGAATCTAGCATCACCAGGTAGCGTCACAAGGTAAGGTAACAAGATAAAGTAAGAAAGTAACGTTAGAAGGTAATGCCACAAGGTAACTTCACAAGATAACATCTTAAAGTAACCTCACAAAGTATTTTCACAAAGCAATATCACAGTAAGGCAGTTGCATTTTGCAAAGTCAGAAAACAGTGTTACCTTTAGCCTCAACTTTAGCTAGTGGTCTCACACTTACATGATAAGCATGGCTCACTAGTCTCCCCCACTGTGTGTTATCTTAAATAACTACAGAATAGTTAATTTATAGAACAACAGGGTGTGATGACACGACTCAGCCTGTTGCACTAATAAACTGCAGACTGTCTGACTAATTTTCCCCTCACGTTTGTTCAGTAACTTAAAATTTTGATTACTGTCAACATGTGATCCGTTTTATTTGAAGGAATAAAAAAAAAAGCCTTAACAAGCAATTTTAACTTGCAAACATGTATTTGCTCTTTTCCTTTCTTGAGTAGTGACATTCAGTTCCTCCATTTCCATATGTCTTTCTCGTTAACCTTTCCCCTCTGCCCACCCTCCTCCCCTGTTCCCGTTGTTTCCTCCAATGCATTTAAAATCACTCTGTCTGCAGGATTTGTATCATTGTCTGTAATCCATATGGAAAAAGAGATTGTACTTCTCATTGTATGCACAGAGGATTTTACTCAGTCTGTCTCCTAGCAGAGAGATCAGGGGATTAGGAGTTGGGCTGGGGACCACCCCATCACACTGGGTTGGTTTTAAACGTATCCAGAAGCAGGCTGAGAGTCAGGCTTGAGTCTCGTTAGCTTTCACCGCCTTGAGACTGATCCGCAACACAACAGTAGTGGCCCTTGCTAAAGCCAGAACAAACGGGATTAAATCCAAATTGGATGGAGCCATGGGGGGGAGGGTGGGGGCTGCCTTTGTCCTCAGATAATTTAGAGATGGTGTGACACTGCAGTGGTGCAGCTTTAACAGACTTCATCAGATCTCACTGGCTGACATCTACATGCCAGACAATCTATAAACGTGGGATGACCAAACACAAAATTCAGTGAAAAATGATGATAGCTGAGCAGTAGTAGACCCTTGCTTCTGCATCAAATTGATGCTAAGCCTACATCGTAGCCTGACGTGCACCTCACCAGAAATGTAACTACACGTCACAGTGACGCAGACCTCCTGTCTTGATTTACTTTAATTTCACAGATAAGAAACAATAAATTGTGAAGACAATAAAGCCTCCACAAAAATAGCATTTTAAGTCCTGTGTGTGATTTATCCTGGCTGAAATATGAGTAGTTGAAATCTCCGCTCATCACTAGGCTAATTTATACAATGTAAAATGCTATAGGCTTGTGCTAATAACGTTAGCATGTTGTATTTGTTTGGAAAACGCGTTTAGTATAAGACAGTTGTTTTGTCAGTGAACCTTGTGAGCTGTAATGGAGCTGAAGTTTGTAATGTTACCTTTGTTAAATGTTGCTGTTGTCCCTGGCTTCATATGAGTAGAGGAAATGTCTGCTAGCTGCTAGGCTAATTTATACAATGTAAAATGCCATAGGCTTGTGCTAATAACGTTAGCATGTTGTATTTGTGGGGAAAATGTGTCCAGATAAAGACAAGTGTTTGTCTGTGAATGCTGCGAGTTATAGTGAAGCTGATTTGTGTACTTGTGTTTGAAACTGTCTCTATTAAGCCATGTTTAATGTGTGTTTAATGTGTGTTTACTGATGTTTAATGAGTGTTCAATGTGTGTTTAATGTGTGTTTACTGATGTTTAATGAGTGTTCAATGTGTGTTTAATGTGTGTTTAATGTGTGTTTTGAATCAACTAAACTTTACAGCACCTCACAGACACCCACTGCCAACTAGTCTTTCGTAGGTGTAACTGCAGAGCAAGACAAACACAGCACCGCCTGAGTATAAATGTCCACAATGGTGCAGGCCACGTGCGTAGTCTCTGCAAAGGGCTGCCACACAAGTATAAATCAACCTTTAATAGGACCATTCACGTTTTCACCTCAGCCACCGTAATTCTACCCTGGAAATCCAGAGTTCCCGAGAGAGCACAATTTGAATTTGCTCAGCGAGTCACTCTGGCAATCAGGAATGATGCTCATTACCCATGCTGTTGGAGCCGAGCTGCACCAATCACATCGGTGTATCTGATATAGGCGGGCCAGAGGCGAGCTAAACAGATGATGACAGCGCTGCGATGACCAAGTCCGGAATCAGTCAGTAAACATTGCAAGATGGCTACGGATGAACACCAGTTGTTTGAAGAAAGAGGAACAGAAGACGGCGCTCGAGTCTTTCCTTTGCAAGAAGAACGTTTTTGCTGTTTTGCCGACCGGATACAGCAAGAGTCTAATCTACCAGTTAGCTCCGCTGGTAGCTAAGCTCTGGATACGTCACCCCGTGTATTGCTTTGATGGTCGTAGTGTTATCCAGTTGCGTGCAGTGATATTTACAAATGCATGCTTGGTGCCGCCTCTCGAGTTGGGCCATTTGCATTACTCATAGCCAGACCCTAAATCTTTCTAGATTTGGGTCTGGATTTCCAGGCTACCGTAGTTCTCCAACAGTCTTGGCACATGGGAGAAGTTTCAGTTGGTTAAAATCTGCAACCTCACCACAAGGTGCCGCTAAATCCGCAAGAGGACAGGAGGCCAGGGGCCAGTCGCAGTAGCCCTGCACAGGTCAGGTGTATGCAGGGGGGTTTGTAGGATTTGAGAAGTTTCAGGGCTTATCCAGTGCCTCTGTCCAAACTGGTCTACCTCCAGTCTTATCAAATACCAATCGGCCAATCAGCATCAGACACAGAGGAACCCATTTGGCAGCATTTGTTGAAGCTCCAGGAAACTACAGAGATAAAACAAGAGGGTAACTCTGCACTGGGCCAACCTTCTTCAGACTTTTTCAAGGAAGCCCATTGTTGGTTTCAAGTGTGAAACCAAAAGTCAGTCGAGGTGATCTGATAACAAAGCAGTGTGCTTAGTTTCAGTCCACAAAGTTTGCCCTGAATACTTCTGTCAGGTTTTGTAAGAATGAGGAAGTATTGTTGTCAACACTGATGCTCTTGTCATAAAAAAAGCTTCCTGTAGTTGGTTTCCACCGTATCAGTATTCAAGTGCCTTTCAAGCCAACAATGTAGTGAACCTGATCTAGGTGAGGTGTGTAGGTGGATGTGCGCAGCCTCACTGTGTGTGTTGTGTCTTTATCAGTGACAGATACACACAGAAAAGTAATTTAGCTTTACCAAGGTGCAGCGGTGGGGGCGACCTGCAGCTACATGTGACCTGTCTGAATACGCTCCCGTCTAGCTCCCACTCGGACAGGAGGAGATACATTTATTCATCTGAATACTCATTAATCACACAGCAGACATCAGAGCGGTGTAACAGATAGAGTGTTGTTCAGTGTCGTTTCCTCATTTCCCCTCAGCTCTTGTTTTCTAGACTCTTAAGCGCTGCCTTGTACGCCGACTGCTTTCATTTCAATTTAAAGTAACAGACCGCTGAAGCGTTGGCACGGAGAAGGGAGACGCAATCACTGATTCCATTGTCTGGCTGCTGGCAACCATCCAGCTCTAAAGACTTTACAGAAAGGCTACTTCCAAACCAAAGATGCTAATTAGCTTTAGTCAAACGAGGTTACAGGAGACAATAAATCAACTATTTTGATTCCCAGCAGGAGGAAGCTTTTCTCCTGTTGTGAGGAAAATGCTGCTGGTCCATTTACGTTGGAATACAAATCAATCTGGAGCTGACAAATGAGGTCTGACTGCAGTGAGTCACGTTGGATTGTTTGTAAAGAGTAAATAATCCAGAGCACAATTAGTTAATCCACCGATCTTAACGAGGATCAGCAGCATGACGAAGAAGCTACAGGGCCGCTGGTGACATTATGCACAATAACGCTTTCATTTATGTTTACAAATTTGAACAGAACATAAATATTGGATGACAAGCTGCATTTGAGTACCCAAGAACAGTTAATATTAGATACTTTAAGACTTTTACTCAACTTATATTCCGATGGGCGACTTTAACTTCTCCAATGTCATTTACTGGTATTTCTTTCTGATATCTGCAATTTAACTCAAGTGTTTGCGTTCAGGTACTTCCTCCACCACTGAGCACCATTTATCCTGCCTGGACTCTGGGGATATCTTGTATTAATGTGAAATTGAAAGGGTATCTGTGAGTGGCTATGCACTTACTGAATAATAGATGTAATACAGACGTCAATAATGTCAGTAATAACCTGAGGTAGCAAAACCTCATAATATCAGCGAGACATCCAAATGCATTCAGTCTCTGGAGACAGAGTGGAGGGTAAAAACTCATCTTAGAAGCATCAACCAGCCCGGGCAGAGCACTGGGCACCAGTAAACAGTAAGTTAACACCGCAGGGGCCCTGACAAACCAAGCAGACTTTTAAAGCCCTGTTTCCACCAAACACTCTTGGTACAGGACCTCTGAACCCAACAGTAACCCTTCAGACCCTTCAGTACCTAGAGCCTGGCACCAGCTGCTGCAAGAGGCAGCAAAACATCCTTTATTTTATAGTTGTAGTTTACTGATGTATGAACGGAGGTTACATAAAACCAGAGTGAGCGTCCTCTACTGACCAATCAGACTGCAGGGTTTCTAGCTCCACCTTTTAGTACCAGATCTGTGTGCTAGGTACCCCAACAGAGGGGGGACCAAACATGGGGATGCTAAGGAACGCTTCTGTTGGTACTAGAGTTGGGAGATCTTGTCCATATCCTATCGTCCTATCACCATCTAGTGAAATCGCTGATGAACGATATCGTCGCTGGGGGGGGGGGGGGGAGGGGGATGGCTCCTTAATTAGCAAGTTGACTTTACATAGACAGCATATCGCTCCGCAACATGCGCGTTAAGGCCCGAACATACTCGGACGGAACATACGCGGAACGGATTCTGCGCGGACTCAAAGCGGATGTCTGCAAGCCCTGTGCGCGCAAAGCTCAGATTTTACGATGCTCCGCGCACCAGTGACTGCTCGGCATGTATTTTTCACGTCGCAGGGATTTTTCACGGACATTTTTACAGGAAACTACAACGTGGAAGTGCACTCGCCTATGAAAGCCCGAATGACTGCGGACATCCCTCGCGGAGTCCGCTCCGCTTATAGTACGCCTGAGTATGCTTGTGTCGAGCGGGCGGAGGCGTTGATCCCACCCTCCGCTCTTTCACTAAGCAGCCTCCCTCTGTCTCCTCTCACTCAGCCTCGTTCAGCCTCGATCTCATCAGCATGCTCCACACACGTGCATCGTGAAACAACCCTTCTATCGCCCATCGGCACAACCCTAGTTGGTACCATCCACAACTTTCACTGTGGAAATGGAAAAAATGCGACTGAACTGAACTGAACTGAACTGCTGGGTGGAAACAGGGCTTTATACACAGCACTGTGAGGGGGCATAATGCCGTGACACTCCCAACTTGAACAGACAATGTAAAAGTGTTTTATAGATTCTCCCACTGAGCAGAGCATTAAAGGGATAGTGCACCCAAAAATGTAAATTCAGCCATTATCTACTCACCCATATGCCGAGGGAGGCTCAGGTGAAGTTTTAGAGTCCTCACATCACTTGCAGAGATCCAAGGGGAGAGGAGGTAGCAACACAACTCCACCTAATGGAGGCTGACGGCGCCCCAGATTCAAACGTCCAAAAACACATAATTGAAACCACAAAATATCTCCATACTGCTCGTCCGTAGTGATCCAAGTGTCCTGAAGCCCCGACATAAAAAGATGTTTGGAAAAACGTCAACTGTTTTTAGCCTCATTGTAGCCTAGATAATGGCTGAATTTTCATTTTTGGGTGCACTATCCCTTTAACAGTGGCAACTACAGATGTTATCCAAAAAATATTTGAATCAACGTCAGTATGTATTTCTGGCACAGTTACAACAGGCACTGCAGATCATAATAAACGTAATGACATAGTAGTCAGGCCTCTGTTAACAGCTCCAAACACACACACACACACACACACACACACACACACACACACACACACACACACACACACACACACAGAAACTGACAAAGTGAAAGTAAACATGAACCACTCCAGCCTTCAGGTTTCGTCCTGTTCACTAACTCAAACAATGAACTCTTTCACTTGCCCTTCCCAAAAGATAAACACAGTTTATCACCACAGTAAATATGATGACAACACTGCTGCCAGCACTCTGATCTATCGATCAACTCAAACACTCTGCTCTGGTTTGTAGTCTCAAGGTTCTGTCAGTGTGTACTGGGCTGCATATCAGAATCACCTCGGGGCCTGAACACCACATGGTGCCTTCTGAAACTCAGGGAATTATCACTATTCTCTGAAATGAATCTCATGTTTGAGCGGCTCATGGTGCTCTAAAACTCATGAAACTTTGCACACACATGTGAAGTGGTGAAAATTCACATCTGATATTAGGTTTATGATTAGGAGTAAAAAAACGGCTCAACAGCACCACCTACCAAATTCCAACAAAGCAAACCCTGAAGCTGGAAAACTTGGCTGGTACATGTTACATCCAAAGACGTACAAAGAAAGTCTCTTGGAGCTGTACCCTAAAGCCAACAGGAAGTCGGCCATTTTGAATTAAATGTGTCATTTTAGTGCATTTTTGGCCACTTCCAGGGGTCGTACTTTAACAAACCCCTCCTAGAGGTTTGATCCGATTGACTTCAAATTTTGTCCGCACCATCTAATGACCTTTCACATCAGAAGATGCTCAGACCTTGAGTTTTCGTCGAACCGTCTGACCATGGCAAGGCATCAAATTCCCATGATTCACCACCAAACAGGAAGTGGTTTGTAGCTCCAGCACACATGGTCCAAGGAGACGTCTCTCTGACTGGATGGTGAAAACATTCAATCACTGCCAGGCTAGGAAACGTGTTAGCATGCTCCTTCCGCCACCATCAAACCTCCAAAGGATCCTCCTTGGGTGTCTTGAACTCCATGTAGGCTTCTTTTTACCCGTGCCCCTGAATTTACGTATGTACATATTTTTGCCCTTTACACAGCTTTCTGTGGTTTACCTGTCAGGTTCCCGCCCCGCTGCAGGACTAATGGGAGGTTCAATAGTTGAGTGGTGCTCCAGAGACAAACCACTACAGATAAATTCTCAATCGGTGGTAAACACTGCAGCTGTATATGTGGGTGGTGTCAGTCATGATGTACTAACACAGTGCGTTGTGCATTTGGAATTTTAAATGGACCACAGAAATGTTGTTAAGTGTTCCCTCGGTCTGAACTGAAGGAAAAGGGCTGCCGCTGGTCTGACGTGCAACTGTCGAGGCATCTGTGACAGGACGAGCCCTGGTGTAGCCTCGTGTACGTACGTGAGGAAGGGCAGGAAAGGTCAGCTGTAGTTGTGAGCCAAACCACAGAGTGTGTTCTCTGCAGGCTCAGAGCAGCAGTTTATGGAGCACATCACAAAGATGCTGTGTTGCATCAGAAGATACGGGGAGCTTTTATGGTGTACAAATGCAGCTCATTACAGTGGAGACGGCCTGTGTTTAGTGCTGCTGCCTCCATTCTGAGCCCCCACCTGTGAACAGGACAGTGATTATCTGTGGATGGGCCCTCGCAGCGTTCACTCTCATGCTGCAATTTGCTGCAACCAGGCAAATAGTTTTTATCTTCACAGTCATCATCATTCTCCAGATTCAGCTGTGTCAGTCTGCAGAGCCGCTGGCTGCCGGTGCAGGACTCTGACCCACGTGACACAGATACAGGAAATGAATTTGAAGTGGGTCGTCTCAGTTTATCAACAGTCTCTGCTGTAACCTCAGGTAAGGTCGGCCATCGCTGGCTGCTTTATAACCTCAGCTGATAAAGTCATTTGCAAACTGCGAGCTCGATGGTATCATAGAGCCAAACAAAAGACAGGAACACTGCAGACAGCAACATCATTCTGAATATGACTGTAATTATTTTCCAGTATCCTATCAACCGGTCATGTTCAGTCTTATGTTTGTCAGTTGTTTGGCTGATGCCCAGGACTTAAAGGTACACAAAGACCCTTTAATATCAATCTGTTTTGTCTGGCATTCTCTGCAAGTTAAATTTCAGACCAATATTTAAAATTTTTTTGACAAGAAATTACTGTAATTAGTCTGAATGTGGAGACGAACTGACTAGAAACATGTTTTATTTAGTGACACTGACTGAGCTGGTATTTTCTGGAAGGTTTTATTTACTCATTCCTTCATTAAGTGAACCATTAACAGCAGCACACACCTCACATACATGTACACACACATATATAACCTTCACTACATACTGTGCTCGTGGTGAGCTGACACAGTGGTTGTCTTACCAAAAGTAGGTCTTCACGTGCTCTTGGATCAACACCCATGTCTCCCCAAAGTCGTCTGATTTCCACAGCTACAAGAGGGGAGAGAGACGGTGCGAGGAGGAGGAGGAGGAGGAGGAGGAGGGGAGGAGGAGGAAGAAGAAGAAGAAGAAGAGGGGGATGGTGCACTGTAAAAATGTAGGTCATGCTCATTCCTTCATTTTGGCTCTTACACATGTCACAGGGAGAACAGTGGAGAGACGTTTTCCGCTATTGTGCTTCAACTGGAGACGAGAAAACCAAAAAAAATCTTCCATGCAAAGAGCTGAGCAGCCAACAGTCTCTCCTCTGGGCCCCGCGCTAATGTACATGAAATATTACATATCACATGGGTGTGGAACATTTGATCGCAGCTCAATAGGTACTAAAAAAATCTGTAAGCACTTCCCACAGATCTGATAGTTAAATCTTTGATCCACCAGTGCATATGTTGGTGTTCTTGCTTATTGTGATGTCATTTCTTGGAGTATTTTTAAATGCTTCATATCTCTAAAATCTGTACAACCTGAGCTATGACATTATGTAAGTCAATAACAAATCATTTCTCAATGTAGAAACATGATCAATAATGAATACTCTGTAAGTTATTTGAACTATGTGCTTTTTAGTTTTTTATGATATGCTAATTTTGATGAGCAGAGTGCAGAGACAGTTTGATAGTTTGATCTGCAGTAGAAATATTTCCCCAGAGCCTACACAGACATGTTTTGGCATTTTATATCCCTGAAATCTAAACAACCTAAAAGCTATAAGCTTATGTGAGTCAATAAATCAGAATATTTCATACAAGAATAAAATAAAGAGTACAGAAAGCAGACATCGACCAGCTTCTCTGCTCCTCTTTTTCGTCATTGCGATGACAACGTGACGGCGCGAAAGACAAAAAGAAAAATAAAAGCTGTAGTTATTAAAGTTTTTATTTCAGAACGACCTTAATCAGGATCATATAAATAACGATATCTCATGGCCACTGCCGCACATTTTCACCATTTTTTGGGCCGTTTGTAACATAACTTGATGATGTCATGGCAAGCAGAGACTATGATGACTTTAAAGGTGGAAGTCTTGGCTCTTAAACACTCTAGCTCTTGTAGTTTTTACTTTAGATCAGTTTTAAACAGGATCATATCAGCCATGATGAGACAATACTGTGGGGTCACCGGGCGTTTTCGTTGTCTTTTGGACAGCTTGTAACAGATCATAATGACGTCATCGCATGCAGACAAAGTGATGGCGCGTAAGACAGAAGTCTAAGCCCTCTCACTCTAACTATTACAGTTCTTATTTTAGAATGATTTTAAATAGGATCATATAAACAACCATCTCTGTCGGCCATGACGGGACAGTGCTGTGGCGTTGCCGTGCATTTTTAACGTCTTTTGGACCATCTGTAGCATAACTTGATGATGTCATGGCACGCGGAGAACACGCCTACACCATAGAGTTAAGTATGAGCTTTCTGTTGCAAAAAGAATGAATGCTCGAGCTCTTAAAGCTTTTATTTTAGATGGATTTTAATCAGGATAATGTAAACAATGATCTCTGTCGGCCATGATGAGACAGTGCTGTGGCGTCACCTCATATTTTCATCGTCTTTAGACTGCTTGTGGCATAATGGAATGACATCATTGAATGTGGACAACGTGAAGGCGCAAAGATGAAGGTCTTAACTTTCTGCTGCAAAAGGAATGAAGGCTCTAGCTATTACAGTTTTTTATTTCAGATCGATTTTAATCAGCATCATGAAAACAACATTCCCTCACGACTGCTCTCCAGAGGTCTGTTTTCAGAGGGTTTGTCTAGTTGCACTAGTGGCAGGAATACTGTGTCTAAACATGAAGCTTCTCACCTGAGATTCCAGCTATAACACAGGACTCTGATGTTAAAGAAAATAGAAAAGCAAGAGTCTGAACAAAGTGACAAAGGTTGATTTCACACCTGTAGTTCAGTTCATTTGGTCGCACCAGAGCGTAAAAACACAATCCATCATTGCATTTTAGTTTTGGTTTGGTTCAGTTGTTTGGTCAATTGACAGCTTTCACACCAGCCTAAACGAACCGTACTAACCGCACAAACTGACCTGAGTTCACTTTAACCAACACAAACAGGTCAGGTGTGAAAGCACCCTAAAAAGCAGAAAGACAGCGCAGCAGCCTTCACACATTAGAAGCGGTCACATGACTCAATTCAACTCGGTTTCATCCTGAATGTCTGAGATATCACACCTGAGACTGGATCATGAAACAATGATGAAACTACACCCTGTGAAGATAAAGATGGCGCTGCAGGTGGAGTCTTTACCTGTTTGTTTGGGTGGGAGCCGTCGTAGCCGAGCACCAGGTTGGATCTTCGGCTGTGGAGCAGCAGGTCTGTGGGTTTGAAGGGCAGTGAGAAGCCCTGCACGCTCTTACAGAAGTCAAAGGTGTTCCACAGGAAGTTGTTGGTGGAGTCCACAAAAAGGTACTGTAGAAGAAGAAGAAGAAGAAGAAGAAGAAGAAGAAGAAGAAGAAGAAGAAGAAGAAGAAGAAGAAGAAGAAGAAGAAGAAGACATTATTTCAGCATTATTTAAAACATAAATACAATGTCTAAGAGATATAACGAGTCTTACATATTTAGAGCTCAATCAACACATGTATTCCCCATCCCTGTTACAAAGTTTGATTATGTAATAGCGCTGTGCTAATCCCACTATTCTCAGCTCGCTTTGATGTGCTGTGTCAGTGTAGTCTCCAAAACCACTCCATTCTGTGTGAGCAGGGAGGAGTGTCGCTGCACACCGACAACAGGCAGGATCACACCAGAAGAAATAAAGACGCTCCCTTAAAAATATCACATCCATGAGGAGGATTTATCGCCTGTTATCCAGACATTAGTCCTGACATTAACATTAAACTCTGAATATTCCTGCGGTCTTTAAAGGGGCGCTCCAGTAATTTGGACTTACATAACGTTAGGAGAATCACAAGAGACAATTTTTTAAAAAGCAGCAGAGGTTTGGGACTTGTTCCCCAAAGTATGGGTCAAACTGCAAATCTGGATCCTGTATCGTGAAACCCTTCATGCCTGATGATACCCATTATTTTAATTTTCTTTTTTCTTAATGATAATAACACATATTTAATAGAATTTAATGTTTACTCATTCATTTTCTTCTTTTAATAACTTGCAAAACAAGCTTATAAATTAGACGTCAGCTGATTTATCCATTTGGCTGATAAATTGGCATCAATAGAAAGTAGTTCAGGCAGGACTTGATGGGCTCAGCTCACATCCCAGCTACATCAGCTGATCTCAAACAGCCCAATCAACTGATGGATCAGCTGACTGATGAAGGGAGTCAGCTGATAGATCACAGGATTCCTGTGAGGTAAGGGAAACGCTTAGTATGCTATTTACAGAGATAGCACTGGCGATCTGAACCGGTCAGTGGTGAGAAAAAAAAAACACTTTTAATGCGCAAACTTATACGGGACGCATTTGCCCCCGTTAGCGTTTTAGCTCGTTTCGCGGCTGCCAGCTGCATCCACCTCCCTCAATACTGAACCAATTTTAGAACGAGTTGTACCTATGAATCATACGCACACATACACATGGGGAAATAGGGCCCAGGTTGAAAAATACCGAAGTTATCCTTTAACATTTTGGTATGTGGTGACACAGCCTACCAATGCCATGTCTAAAGCCAGCTAGAGAGCACCGATGTGCACATGGGATTAAGGACGAGACTAGACAGCAGCTAATCAGCTGGACAGAGCCGCAAATTACTTTAAAGATGAAGGATGGCCGTCACATTTTCGTTGTTAAAAAATATAAAGTCAATGACAAAAGATATTTGGTGAGTGCTTGAATCAGTAACTCTGATGACATCACCATGACACAAGGGTTATTTTCTCGACTAGATCTAGCGCCGCCAAAGAGGACGTTACACAGCTGTTTTCCCAGCCTGAATCGTACGAAACACAACGTGTAAACCAGTTTTATGTGTTAAATTGGCGGAGTGCATCTTAAATCCCTCCACAGGATGATTACAGGACAAACTGAACTCCAGACAGGTGGTGAGTAAATGATCAAATCAGTGCTTTTAGATTTACAGTAGCGATTCCTGTTTGGGTAAAACTCTGTCACGGTATACGATTGTTCCATTAACCTCCATCAAGTGCAGAGAAAACAAGTAACTGAAGCAAACGTCTGCTTACTGTAAGTGTTTCTCAGTTGCTCCACTGATATCTGAATGCAGTGTTGCGGTGCCAGATCACTAATGTACAGCGGAGCTTTGCTAATTCAGTCCCACTGGGAACAGCAGCTGTTCAAGTGTTCAGAGCAGTGCAGTGTACTGAATAATAACTGTGTACCAAGAAGCAAGATGCAGCACTTTGTTAACCTCTGAGCTGGTGCTGACTAATGCTACAGTTAGATTTTCAATATTCTAAAAGTAGTATTGTTGTTCAGGGTTGGTTTGTTTTCTGCCGACTAATACAGAGAGTGATTGTGAATGCATGAACTGAACCAATTAATTCATCTCTTTGCACTGAGGAGCAGTGTTTATCGTGAGCTGCTGAGGTTTCTTTTTGTCTGTTCTCATCCTTATAAAGGTCTTGGACTATTTTAGCATGATCGCTGCCACTTTCGGACTTCAAGCTGGAGTCAACGGGACCTTGGATTTTTTCTGGACTCTGTCATTACATCGCTACAGCCCGACAAACGACCTTGACATAATAATTCAACATTTTGAGAAACGTGCTACATTGCTTTCTACAAGAGTTTGACTAGATGACTGACACCACTGTTCCCCACCACACGCTGCCTGTTCAAGGTGGGAATATCACGCCGTTATGCCACCTCACCATGCTGTACGTAAGGTACAATCGCAGAATGGCGGGACAGAGCGGTCTCGCCTTTAAGCTGCCACGCGAGGTAGTAACAATGCTGAAACGATGTTTGTATAAACAGAATATCCAGCAGGACAGGACAATGGACAGGACGGGTGTGACGTTTTGATGACGCTATGCGTGACACCCACTGTGGGAGTTTTAAAAAGTTTCTGTTAGCAGTTAGCAGCTAACTCAAAGACGAACAGTGGCTGTAAATGTCCACAAATTGGGAAAACAATAAGACTAAAGAGCTCCTTACCCTCCGAGCAGAGGACGAGATCAGCCGCCATATACCAGGGACGTAGATGATTTTTATTGACATATGATGTCATTGTTGTTAATTAAGTGCTGCCAACACGTATGTTTTATGTCACACTAGAGGTCGACACTGTTGTGTTATATGTCACTACTATACAGTACAATACTTCAAAAAATTCAAACTATCCCTTTAAAGCACAGACATTAACATGATATAAATCTTCATATCTCACTCTGGGACAGAGAGCCGATAAGCATATTCCCAAATTGTTTAACTCTTGCTCTGAGTATGTTACACAACAGCTGATGAACAATAAAATATCAGGACGGATCTGTTAACCGTACACAGGGAGGTGACGCCTACACCTTCTTGGCACACGCTGACAAAGTCACAGACATTAAGGATGAGGAAGATATTGAATACAAAGAGAGTCACATATCCAACAGTATTGTGTGACAGGTGCATTTCAGGTCAGATCTCTTGCTCACATGACTGGTTACACAGAACCTGTTAAACTGGCACCTGCTTCAAAACAAGCACAGGTATCTGTCAACATGCAGCGTCATTAACAGCTCGGCAAACACATACAGAAGAAATAAACTTTAAACAGTTTGATTTAAACAGTGACTGAATGATGATGAAGTTTATGCTCTAAAAGTCTGGACTGCAGAGACGTGAGGTGTGAAGGTAAAACCTCTTCACTCCATCATGTCTGCCAGCACACACAGCGAGGCTTTGTTCACATGGTTATCTCTGATTTAATGCAGAATCCTGCTCTTTGTTCTCTCTGCCTATCCTATATTTGTACAGCTCCATTGCTTCATCTCTGTCTGCGTCCTCTTATCCGCACCACCCTCCTCTGCTGTACTCCATCTTCCACTGAACCCACCTGAGCCAGACAAATGACCCCTGACACCCTGTCAGCCCCGTGAAACCATGAGTGTTCTCCACAGACAGCGACTGAGCTTTTATCTTCTCTGCTGTGCTCCCTGCTCCTCTGGCTCACAGCCAGTTCTTCTTGTTGCACATTTCAGATCCATTGGTAGCGTAGGTAGCATGCATTAGCTCTGAGAGCTTAATTACTGTATTATGAGAGCATCGCTGTCTATGGCTCTTTTCACACAGAGATCGCTCTATAGAGGCGCTACACAGTCCTGTCTTTACGCCGCCTTTGAATCTTTACAGAGAACCAAACAACATCAACATCATGATGCTCCAGTGTGTGAATTTAGACAGCATGCCAGCATCGCCAAAGCAAGAGACGCATGACGGCCATGACACACAACAGCGTCCGCCTCTAGTGTGACATAAAACATTCGCATTGGCCGCGTTCGCACGTGTCATTAACAATCATTAACCCTCTCTGTTATGTGGCAGCCAATCTCGTCCTCTCCTCGGAGGGTAAGGAGCTCCTGGACCTCATTGTTTTTCCAATTTGTGATCAGGCTGCATGGTCAATCGTTAAAAGATCGCAATCTTGATTTCTGATGGACAACGATTCTGCAATATTTGCTTTGGATAGTTGCATATTTAAAATGAGTGCTCATTATTTTTCCCTGCCTGCACAAATGCAATTCAAGGCCGACAGACTCTTCCTGAACCTTCGCAAATGCTCAACCAATCAAATTAGCCACAAAGCTACCTGCAAGGTCAGGCCAGGTTGCCGCAAAGATTGCCAACTCTTTGGTCGTGGTTATGCAGGAGGCAGACATAAGCCTAGCATGTAGCTTTTCTAACGTGCAGTAGTGCTACTGTACATGTATGTTAGCTCTACCGGAGATATTCAGGATTTTCCCCGCCATGATGGATTTGGCTAGGTTCGTAGGAATGTAAAACAATGTGGAGAGCATTTGGACCAGTCAATGCACAGGATGGTACCGTTAGCTATCATGATGACTTGCTAGTATAATCCACCACAGTGAAGCAGGCGAGCCCCCTTGATAAGTGAACTTTGGTAAACCACCAGCCAAAACTTGTAAATTTTTACAGGAAAGAAATGCAGTAGTCTGGTGCAAGAGCAAATTCGAGATCCCAATTCTTACAGCAAAAAACTGTGATTCTTGTTTTATCAAGAATCTTGCAGCGCAAATTTGCAGACATTTTTGGTCACTGCACGACTTCTGGAGTTAGCTGCTAACTGCTACTAGCAACTTTTTAAATCTCCTGGCAGGGGCTCACACAAATAACAAGTCATCAAAACGTCAAACTCATCCTGGCAACTGTCCCTTTTACACAGACGTTGTTTCGGTGCTGTTACTACCTCGGATGCTGGCTTGAAGACGAGAAAAACGATCCATAATTGTACCCTTTGAATGGCGAGGGAGCATGATGGCATGAAATTCCTGCCTTCAACAGTCAATGTAAAAGAGGCTCATCTGAACCTCTTACCAAACTTCATTCAAACTCTCAAACTCTTGATGGAAAAAAATGCTAAAGCACATACAGCCAGCAGCAGCAGCGACCCACCGTCCAACGCCAGCACACCTTGAAGACAGAAACAGACGGCTCGGCGGGGACGAAGCACCTGCTGCAGCTACCCAACATGCCGGCTGCGGTCATTTTGACTTGACCAACAGACTTCACTACAAGCTGATTGGCTGTTGAAACAGGTGACGTGCTTTAAAACCAGCCGCCGGCCATTTGACCAGCTGAGTGTCAGGTGACACCATCAGCCGGCTTGAGTCGAGCTCAGACCAGCCAGTTCACACCACTGACACTTTTCTCTGCAACGATTTCGTCTCGTCGTGAATCTTTGGTCTTAACTGGGCTTTAAGGGTTCATGCAGTTCTTCTGAGTTTCCCCTCACACACTGTACCTGGTGTTAGATGTGTTAATGCTGCTGACATGATAATTCCAGTCTCATCTACAGAGACGACGCCACTGTACATTTCACCTCGTTTTCATCACTTCCCCATCAGCAGTGCCCTGGAGCAGTAACTTACCCTCCTGTTGTCTGCAGGGCTGTGGTAGAACTGGGAGATGACCTGCTTGCTGCCGTCCTTCGCCTTGACCCCTGAGAGCTGGAACTTATCTGAGACCAGTGTGAAAGTGGTCCCATAGTCGTAGGACACATAGACCTGGAGACAGAGACGGAGGAGGGAGTAATCAACAACTGCACCTTGTGGTTCATGATGACTACAATAAACATAACTCTGGATTACAGCCTGTATATTTGTGCTGAGTGATTAATAGTTTTTAGATATATATTTATCTAAACTTTGACAGATATATTACATAATTAAGAAGAAGAAGATGTACTTTATTGATCCCTGAGGGGAAAAATCAATGTTTTCATTCTGTTGTCATACACACAGGCCTGAAACACACACACACACACACGCACACAGACAGGACCTGTACATGCATTAAATGGAGAGATGTCAGAGCGAGAGGGCTGTCCATGGACTGGCGCCCCGAGCAGTTTGGGTTCAGGGCCCTGCTCAGGGTCAGACAGATGTGAACTGGCATCTGTCCAGGTACCAGTTCACACTTCATATTTGGTG
Source organism: Epinephelus fuscoguttatus (assembly GCF_011397635.1). NCBI lineage: Eukaryota > Metazoa > Chordata > Actinopteri > Perciformes > Serranidae > Epinephelus > Epinephelus fuscoguttatus. The sequence continues at coordinate 2,782,600 of NC_064756.1, forward strand.
TGGACAGGGACTTGAGCCGGTGACCCTCCAGTTTCCATCCCAGGCCCCTATGGACTGAGCTACTGCCACCCCTGTGTCTTAACAAGCAAATGAAAGCAGTAGAAACGGTTGTGTGCCGCCAAGCACCGGTCAAGCTGCACTTACAGTTTACATCCATGTCTGTAAAAACATTGATTTGGGACTAACGCACATTGCAACGTTGATGCCGAAACAATATCTCTTGCAGCCCTAAGTTGGCGCATATTAGAGTTATGTTATGTCAACGGCTAACTTACAGGAAATAAATCTGCCATTACGTCACAATTAAATTCATTACAAGCAACAAAATTCCGTGAGTTGTGCTGAATTTTAAATGATTTTTATTGCGGACACACAACCAAAAACACAAAATGCCTCCAGCCACAGCTATCACTGGAGCTGAGGCATAAAAACACTTAAAACCACTGAACTGCAATTATTTAGAAAAGCTGCAGTGAAATTCTGCATTTCATGCCGCAACAATTCCCAGAAAAACCCACAAAATCCTGAAGGGACATGATGTCATCATGAGGTAACGTACATGTGCTGAGGTTAAAGGACTGGTCTGGAACATGAGAGTGTGAAATTACAAGACTCTTCCAGACTTTCCGGCATAAAAAGATGTTTCATGTGGAAGACGGTTATATTTAAGGTTATTTAAAAATCAGTGTGATGACGGGCTGAATGACTTCATAGATTTCATCGTTTCACTGTCATACAAAGGGGAAATAAATAACAACCAATACAAAACAAATAACAACAAAAAAACACAGCAGTATTGGACCAGAATGTCCCATCGGTGCATCCCTTCAGATGACTGTTTCAGTCTAAATGAATCAATGTTGGTATTGGCCTTAAGCCCCATTTTGCAGCAGAAACGCCTAAAATGACATACCCACATTCAAATGACTGTAGCTTCTGAACCGCTCTGACTACATGCATGCATGAGGTCTTGCCAGAAAGAAAACTCCTTGCAGTTTCTTGTGAAAGTGTCAGAAACACTCTAGGTGATACAGAGACAGAGTAATGGGCCTCTGAAGTCAGTAAAAAATTGAAGATTTTGCCTAAAATAAAATAAAAATGTGTTTCAGGATGAATAACTGTCTGTGGCTTCATCTGAGCAGGTAAATGACACATTGGGGGGATGTAGGCACACTATCAATGAACACTTGTTTCAAATTTGAAGAAGACTGCTCAAAGTATGACCATTCTACAGTGTTTTTACCATGAAAAGATCCAGGCGGAGCTCCACATGACAAGTGGGTCACTCGGCTTCAAAACTGTACTATCAGTGATCAAACAACACTCAGCCAGCTTCAGACATTGTACCTTATTGAAATCAGGTGTGATTATGATAGCTGATGTTGTTTATGACACAGAAACACCATCAAATATCACCAAATAAAGCCATATGAAACGTGAAAGTTATGATCCCACTTTCTAGACGGTATATCTCAGCCAAAAATAGTGGTAGGAGTGAGACTCTTACCTTTTATAAAACAGCTACGTGCCCGCTAACAGCTACACATAAGATCGCGAGTAATCCTTTAACTTTTCCCATCAAAAAACGTCATGACATGACTTGTCACCACTCATCGTGATTTTGGACTTTGTGTGTTTAGGCTGCTCTGGTGCGAAATACATAATAAATAAAAGAAAAACAATATTATTTTTGAAAAGTCGAGAGCTTCCTGAATCCGGCAATACCAAACATCACATGGTTTGATGACGCAGTGCGCCTGGGAGATACCATTTAACAGAGGAGGGGGGGAGCGAGGACGTCGGCGTCCTGGCGGAGTTAGAGAGGTTAAAAACCTCCTGATAAGTAAACTATTTAACAACAATAATAAGAAATATAAACTTTATTGATACAGCACCTTTCATTCAAGAAATGCAGCAGAGACAGCACTATAAGCACCGAGTGCCTCATACGAAAACAGACGAAAAAAAATCAGGCAATTCAGTATGACAGGACATTAATAAACAGTTTAAAACAACGATTAACTGTTTCATTTAAATGTGGTGCTGATTTGAGATCCTTTGAATCTAAATCTCACGTTGTATTTCTTCTTGTGTCTCCTTTTAGGCCTGTGACACGATTAACCAAAATAAGCGTCTTTCAGATTAACCCCCGAGCGTCTTCTCAAGAGTTAACCTCACCCGTCTGTGCCGGGTATGGCGCACAGCTGCCCCAGAATCTACCACCCAGACCTCGCCACAGTCTTTCTCCGTCAGATCGACCACTGATCAAAGCAAAACCATGAATCTTAAAATCATGAAGAGATCAGCACATTAAATAAATCATCATAAATGAGAGAATTGTAAAACCATAAATCATAAAATCAAGTAAGATCCAACATTTTAAAAGAGCCGCAGCAGCATGAGGCGTAAAATGAAAGTGTTTCAGAGCTGTTAAAGGCTGAAGTGACGAGAGTTAAGAGAGTTTATGTGTTTTAACTTTTCTTTTCTCAGACAGCTGTGAGAGCTGATGAAAAGCACAGCGGCCCAGGTGGAGGAGTCAACACACAAACAGATAAAGACGAGACATGCTATGTTCAATGACTGTGCTTCAGGCTCTTAGCTTTTTCCTAAGTGTGTGTGTGTGTGTGTGTGTGTGTGTGTGTGTGTGTGTGTGTGGGTGTGTTAATGTAGCAGATGGAGGGCTTAATCTGTGGCTCAACAATCATAACATCACCAGAAACATGAGAAACATGTTAGACAAGTGTGAACACACACACCTTCTGCTGCGCTGCTGATTTATTGAGGCAGTTTAGTGAATAAGATTCAGCAGACGAGGAGGATGAAGACAGGTGAGACACTGTGAACACTGGGAGGTCAGCGCAGACCTTAAAGACCATGGAGGTCCTGGTTTTAGCTGTCATATACGTGAGTGTGTTCAGGTTTACTTACAGAGCTGGTTTTGGGCCCAGTGGCTCCGGCGCTGTCTCGAGCCAAGGCTACGATGACATTGCTCTTCTCTCCGGCCCAGTGGACCACCATCTGGTTGTGGGAGTCGTTCAGGTTGGCCTGCAGGACGAGAGAGGTTGAATTAAACATAGTGCTCAGAGACAAGACACTGAAACAGAGATACACTAGACAGCAATGAACAAGAGTCACCAATTCAGTGTCTGACAAAATGTCTCCCCTTCTGTTCCTGAGATATGATGCTGACGAATGGACAGAAAGGTGTTTCATGTAGAACATGATGATGTCACAGTGAAGTTGACCTTTGACCTTTTGGTTATAAAATGCCATCACTTCATCGTTTTATCCTGTTAGACATCTGTGTCAAGTTTTGTCATAATCAGCTGATGAATTCTTCAGTTTTGGCCGAAAACATGTTTTGTAAGGTCACCCTGAACCACGAAAATCTAATCAGTTCATTTTTGGATCCAAGTGGACGTTTGTGCCAAATTTGAAAAAAAAAAAATGGTATTCTTGAGATATCAAGTTCACGAAAACGAGATGGACACGACTGACTTTGGCCTTTGACCACCAAATTTAAATCAGTCCATTGTTAAGTCCAAGTGGATATTTTTGCCACAATTTAAGTATTACCCTAAAGGTGTTCTGAGATACTACATTCACAAGAATGAGACAAACAAGGTCACAGTGACTTTGACCTTTGAACTTCAACCACCAAAATGTCATTTCATTCAGTTCATCGTTGGGTCCAAGTGGACATTTGTGCCACATTTGAAAGACAAAAAAACCCTTCAAGATGTTTTTCAGATATCAGCCTAAAAAGAATGATGTGGATGCAAGGTCACAGTGACCTTGACCTTTGATCTTCAACCACCAAAATTTAATCAGCTCATTGTCGCTTTCAAGTGATAGTTTGTGCCAAATAAAAAAAAAAAAAAAATCCCTCAAAGTGTTCTTGAGATTTTGTGTTCACAAGAATGGGACGGACAAGGTCACAATGACCATGAACATGACCTCTGACCAACAAATCCACCATCCAACATTCACCAAATGGATGTTTGTGCCAAGCTTACAGGAGAAACGACCGCTGTGAGTTCTCACTGTTTGGTTATTTGCCGCAACCGGACCTTTAAAACAGAGAACGCCAACACTAGCTTCTTCTCTCTGTAACGCAGCGTGAACGCAGCATGAACACAGCAGTGAGCGCTCTCAGTCAGACTCAGCAGGTGTTGAAATAACATCAACAAATGAAAGTTAATGCTAACCCCACCACCACCAACACAACACCTCACCTCACCCCCCCCACTGAGGCCTGTGAAGATTATTTGAATGTTCTAGCTCAATAAAATCACACAAATCATTAAATTCACATTACAAAATAATTCCGATTTGAATTATTAGATCATTATAAAATTATAGTCTTGTATTTGATTAAAAAAAAAAACTTATAAAAAACAATATTTGCATTATATTGCTCAATGCTAATTCCTTTTTAATATCTGTTAATGGATCCTTAATTCATTTTTCTAAAAACGTAATGTACCATGATACACTGATATTGTGAAATTAATTACACGCCACACTTTGGTGTTAAAATAAAGAAAAATAAAGCCCATTCTTATTGTCGCTGTGAATATGTTTCATACTCGGGGAGGACGAGGAGAACAAATCAGCCCGATCTGCTGGCAGTCACGGGAACAGATTCAGACACCTCATCAGTTAAACATATGGCCTGAATCAGAGGCTGCGGCAGACGGCAGTGACTTGTGTCGTACAGTGAAACCTCAGACGTAAAGTCATAGTAATGACTCAAGAGTCAAGTCACTTTCGGAATTAAAGACATAATAATTTTCTGTCTTCAACCGCCCAGCTGTCAGACTAAAACACTGTAAAGACATAACGATCAGGAGCAGCTGAAGCAGCCCTCGAGGAGTGAGGACACCTTGCTCAGGTATGCAAACACACGAGGCCACGACCTGAGATAATCTCATGTTGTAGAGTGTCAGAGCAGTTTAAAAAACAAATCATATCAAATAACCAAATCCATCAACTTTCTGCATATAGTTTAGTGACTGACAATGTTATGAAAACTCTGCAGTAAATCCCTCAGAATTTCAGCTCATTGTTTTGGTTTTCACAGGCGTGGTCGTCTGTTGACGAGGTGCCGAGCGACACATTCAGTTTGTGCTGGGGTGGCACTTGACGCATGTCACATGACACAGTGTGTGCTTTCAGCTTCAGGCCCCAATCACATGGAAAGTGTTTTGCAGGTTCCAAAACATGAGACGCACCGCACTGCCCATTTTTTTTTTGAATGGCATTAGTAAAAATAAAAAAATTTAAAAAACGCTTGCTGTACTGGACTATCTCATTATTACCTCCGCCAAGGAGATAATGTTTTCGCCGGCGTTGGTCTGTTTGTTTGTCTGTTGGTCTGTTTGTCTGTTTGTTTGTTTGTTCGTCTGCAAAATAACTCAAAAAATTCTCAATGGATTTTGATGAAATTATGAAATGAGACAGATGCAAGATCACAGTGACCTTGGCCTTTGACCATTAAATTCAAATCAGTTCACTGTTAGGCCGAGGTGGAAGTTGTTGCCACATTTTAAGTATTTCCCTCAAGGTGTTTTTGAGATATCAGGTTCACAGAATGAGACGGACGCAAGGTCACAGTGACCTTGACCTTTGACTGCCAAAATCGAATCAGTTAACTGTTGAATCATTGAGTCCAAGTGGACTCAACAATAAACACTTGAATAAAATCACTCAAGTTGTCTTGGGATATCATGTCCATGAGATTGGGATGGACACAAGGTCACAGTAACCTTAACCTATATCCTCTGACCACCAAAATCACCAGTTAAACATTGAGTGTTTGAGTCCATTTGTATAAAATGCCTCAAGGCATTCTTCAGATATTGCGTCCACAAGAATGGGACAAACAGACGGACAACACGAAAACATAATGCCTCCTGCTACAGCTATCACCGGCGTGGAGGCGTAATAACCTGGCACACAGACCTTTAACCATATCAGTACCTGTTCTAATGAGGCTCTAACAGTATGTGCATATGTGTCTGTACAGCATGTCTGTATTCATGTAAAGGGTGGAGATACAATGACTTGCTGTAACACAAACTAATTCCCCAGTCGCAGCACCTCCCATCGGGCTCATAGATCAATGAAAAGAAATGGGCTATTTCATCTTTTTCATTGTCACTGCCTCACCATCTCATCTCCGTGCTGCTTTCCTTCCCTTATCTTTTATTGATGAACGTATGAGGGGGCAGGCTTCTGAAAGGGGCTCTTTTTTGCTTCAAAGGCTTTTCTTGCACTTTCCTCGCGACTCTCACCGCGGAGTAAACAACAAATATCTCTGCTGCACCCGTCAGCTGTGATCAGACGCAGCCCCCAACCCACTTCTGATCTGCATTTTCTACTATCACAACAATGATGCGGACGGCGGTGCCAAACGCTGGCATCGTGATAGCATGAGGAGTTTAATCAAATATTCAGCCTGAAACATTTTAACAGCTGCTGGCAGAGCTACGTGCGCTGCCGGGCCTGTTATGTTGTTAACGTTCGACAATAATCTTACAGGGAGAAAGGCATCAAAGGAAAGGCTGAGACGTTAATATCACCACCCACAGAGGCCTCAAAAATCTATAAAGGAATCCAGCAACAACACACTTTGTGTTTTGGTTAAGGGGGTGGGTGATTCTGGAGAATAACACTTTATTACAGAAAAGCTCCTGGAAAGATTCAAACATCAGACTGCTGATGTAGAAAAGAAATCTAAATGTGGATATTTCCTTTAGCATGATGCTCAAGTTGCCAGACGACAGCAGAGCCAACACTCTGCAGGACCAGACTGCATGTCGCCACAAAGACACAAGTTGAAGCTTTTCCTGATGTAACGTCCAACAAAGGAACAACTATGAGCCGCTGTCATGAAGCCAGCTTCACTGATACACAACTTTCTCTTCCAGCTCTTGCTTTAGTCATCAGCCTCCTCCTCCTCCTCCTCCTCTCCATCTTCCTCAGTCTGCCTCCCTCAGGGCCGCCTCAGTAAAAGCCAGGGCTGTCTCTCAGGCCGAGGTGTTGCAGCAGTAAATCTCTGCATTTTAGGCCTCATTGGCTGCCGTGCGAACGGGCCAAAACGGTGCCAGCGGCTCTGCAGACTGACACAGCTGAATCTGGAGAATGATGATGACTGTGAAGATAAAAACTATTTGCCTGGTTGCAGCAAATTGCAGCATGAGAGTGAACGCTGCGAGGGCCCATCCACAGATAATCACTGTCCTGTTCACAGGTGGGGGCTCAGAATGGAGGCAGCAGCACTAAACACAGGCCGTCTCCACTGTAATGAGCTGCATTTGTACACCATAAAAGCTCCCCGTATCTTCTGATGCAACACAGCATCTTTGTGATGTGCTCCATAAACTGCTGCTCTGAGCCTGCAGAGAACACACTCTGTGGTTTGGCTCACAACTACAGCTGACCTTTCCTGCCCTTCCTCACGTACGTACACGAGGCTACACCAGGGCTCGTCCTGTCACAGATGCCTCGACAGTTGCACGTCAGACCAGCGGCAGCCCTTTTCCTTCAGTTCAGACCGAGGGAACACTTAACAACATTTCTGTGGTCCATTTAAAATTCCAAATGCACAACGCACTGTGTTAGTACATCATGACTGACACCACCCACATATACAGCTACAGTGTTTACCACCAGTTGAGAATTTATCTGTGGTGGTTTGTCTCTGGAGCACCACTCAACTATTGAACCTCCCATTAGTCCTGCAGCGGGGCGGGAACCTGACGGGTAAACCACAGAAAGCTGTGTAAAGGGCAAAAATATGTACATACGTAAATTCAGGGGCACGGGTAAAAATGAACTACATGCAGCCGTGCAGTGGGTGAGAACAAAAATATATTTTTCAGAATAAAAGAAAGTAAAAAGCTGTGCAGCATATGTGTAATATTCTAACATCTAAATCACTACTATCAAGCTGCAGGTCCTTTTATTTTGAAAGTCAGTGACACCAGTGTAACCTTTGACCCCGTGGTCACATTGGTCACCGACATGGAGGACTCCAGCCATGAAACTTTGCAGCCCGAGGATGAGGTGGCAGCCTACATGGAGTTCAGATCCTTTGGAGGTTTGATGGTGGTGGAAGGAGCATGCTAACATGTTTCCGAACCTGGCAGTGATTGAATGTTTTCACCATCCAGTCAAAGAGACGTCCAATTCAAGAACGGAGAACCAGCTTCATGTGAGGGACTGGAGCCTGGGGGGGCTTTGATCACAAGTTCAGGTCAAGTCCTGGATTCACTCGTACCTCACCAACCGACATCAGTTCATCAGTATAAACAACTGCACCTCCCCCACCGCTCCCCTGTCCCAAGGTGTCCCCCAGGGGTCGATGCTTGGTCCCCTCTTCTTCATCCTCTACATGCTCCCCCTTGGCAACATCATCCGTCGTCACGGCCTCCAGTTCCACTGCTACGCCAGCGACATCCAACTGTACATCTCCACCAAAGCCATCACCAACACCACCCACTCCACACTCACCAACTGTCTCACTGAAATAAAATCATGGATGCAAACAAACTATCTCCAACTGAACAGTGACAAATCAGACATAATCATCATTGACCCCACATCCCGCACCAAAGCCACCCACAATCTCAGCCTCACCTTCGATAACTGCACTCTGTCTCCCTCACCACACCCGCAACCTAGGAATCATCTTCGACAGCCAGCTAAAGTTTAGTCTCGCCACCAGACAATCAGAGATCTCCGCCTTCTGATAGTCTGGGGACACTCCTTTCTAAAGTGTGTTTAACACACTGACGAAAACGGCCGGCAACAAAGCAACGCCTCTTGCATTTTTGAAAAGGACACGCCTTCTCAGAAATGTGCGCTCTCCCTTTTCTCGTCCGCAAGGAAACAAACACACAGAGAGCTTGAAAATGGATGCCGAGAGATTAAACTCCGTTTTATCAAACATGTGCTCATCCGTGAAGAAAATATTTTTTCCAGCGGATGTCTTAGTTACAACATGATTGAGCTAACTGGAGTAGTTTCATGTCGTATCCGACAACGGGAGGCTTTTAACAGATGACGTCCTGATGTTAGCGTTGCTGCTGCTGTTAGCTGTCCCTGTCAGCTGCAGCCACTGATGCTCTCTAGACATTGTGAATAAATACCACACATAGCAACACAAAACTTCTTTGCTAGCTCAATCATGTTGTAACTAAGATATCTGCTGGAAAAAATATTTTGTTCACGGACCATTTAATGAGTTATTACCTATTACAGACACCGCTAACGGCTAAGAAATAGTAATGTTTGTTCAATCATTGTGTTTATAGACTTTACAAACATCGGATTAGTCTAAACGGTGATACAGTGATGTGAAAAATGTGATATGTATATACGTATAGCTAAAAGCTCTGCTGGTTTTCTACCTGGAAGTATTTGTAAACAACAAGGCGATTCCCTCTATAGTCCGGCCGGACGGATGAGTCATGGCCTTGTAAAAGATTATGTTTGTTTCTTTTAGTTGGCGAGAATGTGTCGCTGCAAACGCGACAAACATCCACTGAACTTTGACAGCGTTTTCTGCGAGCGCGGCTGAGCCATTTAGTACCGCTACACGTGTTTCTAGTGGGACTATGTTTACAAGCACAAGAGTTCAGCGAGCCACCGAAGGACCGCCCTGCAGATTTACTACTGGTTCTGCAACGTGGGGAGTTTTTTTAAACTCTGAAATTGTATCCGCCCATCTAAACACAAAATCAGGGAGAAAGACATCAGTCTTTAGTTAAGCAAAGCGTCTAAAGACTGACTTGTGAGTCTAGCTAAGGTTTGACCACCACATCAATCACATCGCCAGGACTGCCTTCTTCCACCTCAAGAACATCGCCCGTCTCCGCCCCTCACTCACCTTCTCTGCTGCAGAAACCCTCATCCATGCATTTATCACATCCAGACTGGACTACTAAACTTCAATACATCCAGAACTCCGCTGCCCGCCTGCTCACCCACACCCGCTCCCGAGACCACATCACCCCGGTCCTCCAAAACCTACACTGGCTCCCCATCACACATCACATACAGTTCAATGGACCAGTGCAGGACTTTGTACGACTGCACCTGAATGCACCGTTGTAGCAGTCTGCATTCTGAGGTGCACTGCAAGGCAGATATTTTAAAATCCATAGATGTGGTAGACTTGACGACACCTGTGGTCACCAGTGGCAATAAGTGAGTTACAGTCCAACTCCCACAATGTTCAGGATCACACCACCAAATTGAACGCAGAGACACCGTGAGCACCTGATCTGTCAGAAAAGCAACAACCTGAACCTGTAAATCTGTCCACAGTGCAGCCACACAAAGTGAACTCAGCAGGATCCATCGCCTCAGGTTGTTTTAAAAGGCCAATAATGTGACCAGCAGCCTGTGCTCATCTCTGTGAAGAATACTGCTGGTTTGTTAACTGCGCCTGCATCACTATAAAAGTCATCCTGTGGTTTACAAGTTGTTTTAATGTGAAGCAGAAGGAAATGTTTCATTAGGTCTGATTCAGCTGTGGGACTGCTGCTGGTAAACTGGGAGGAGACACTTCTACTAATGAGATAACTGTACAAACTGTAACACTGACGTCCTTTACTGTGAAACTCTTGTTGATGTTGCAAAAAGCCAATAAGAGTGATGTATTAATGTAACACATGCAAAAGATGTACAGACAAAGAAAATACAAACCAATACAGCTCATTGATATCACTCAGGAAAACACAGGAGAACGCTCTTTAAAAGGGACAGAGAAATTCCCCGGAGACAGATACAAGGCCAAAAGAGTGAAGGGAGGGTTTGTTATTTTAAACTTTGTTATTTTGTAAAGAAATAAAAATAAAAAGCTTGAGAAACAGAAAACTTTGGATGCAGTGATTATTTCTTGCTCCGTGCAGCTGTATCATCTGGAAAGATAGAAGTAGCAGATACTGGATATTAAATGACTCAGATCAGGAGCAGAAAAACTAAATCAGGACATCTCAGCAGAAGACCACACCAGGTGCCACTCCTGTCAGCTAACAACAGGAAACTGAGGCTACAATTCACACGGGTTTTCTCACCAAAACTGGACAATAGAAGATTGGAAAAACCACATTCAGATGGAAGCATGGATCCATCCTGCCTTGTATCAACGCTTCAGGCAGGATGGTCCCCATCCCTTTATGACCACAGTGTACCCATCTTCTGATGGCTACTTCCAGCAGGATAACGCACCATGTCACAAAGCTCACATCATCTCAAACATGACAATATCTATGACACCAAGAATTAAGATGAGCATCTCTGAAGCAACAACACCTTGTCCAACCTTTGGGCTACAGCAGCAGAAGAACACCAGGTGTACCTAATAACAACAGGAAACTGAGGCTACAATTCACAGCTGTTTTCTCACCAAAAATGCAGACAATGACTGGCTTCAAAAAGGGGGTTGGAATAATAAAAATCTTAAAATCACTAAAGGATGAAAATTAGATCCGAGAACACGTGTGAGTCAGGGTGGATTATGTCTCTGTTATAAAGTCCTGTCCTGGTTGATCATGTACTGACCACTACGCTCTATACATAGAAACACTATCTCTGTTAGCCTGTGTCAACACTGCTTTACTATCTCATCAAGGCGGAGAAGCTGTAGCCTAGTAACAGCTGAAGAGAGACACCTCCCATCTCTGCATATTCATTTAGGACACCGATGAAGCTGCTGCTGTGTCGGAGCTTTGCGTTTGTCTGGAAATAATGCACAGCTTCAGGCTCATAAGGATTCAGAATTGCTCGTGGTGTAATTCAGCATATTCCCTGTCTCTGTTATAAAGTCCTGTCCTGGTTGATCATGTACTGACCACTACGCTCTATACATAGAAACACTATCTCTGTTAGCCTGTGTCAACACTGCTTTACTATCTCATCAAGGCGGAGAAGCTGTAGCCTAGTAACAGCTGAAGAGAGACACCTCCCATCTCTGCATATTCATTTAGGACACCGATGAAGCTGCTGCTGTGTCGGAGCTTTGCGTTTGTCTGGAAATAATGCACAGCTTCAGGCTCATAAGGATTCAGAATTGCTCGTGGTGTAATTCAGCATATTCCCTGTGCTGTTTGTTTCCTTCTCTTCCTCCCCCCCTCACACACACACTGCACCGCAACATGGCGGGTAGTCCAGAGGTGGCTCTATAAGTGGCAGCGAGGTGTTCCTCAACTGCTCCCGTCCATCAATCTCTGCGACAGCTTTGTGGTCACTCGGGGAGTTGGGGGGTGTTTAGAGGGAGGAGGTGGAGTCAAGCGCATCGCAGACAACCAACGAGGCTACTGTACTGTCACTGTTTCTGTCTGTCTCCCTCACACTCACATGCATAATGCATCCCGTGTCACAAAGAGCTATCTGGTGCGAAGCCTTCATACCTGACGGAGCAGACAGGATTCAGTAAAGCCAGCAAACGAGTCACCAAGTGCAGAGGGGAAGGATTTCTCTCTTTCATGACAGGTCGCTCCTCAGTCAGACCTTGAGAGGCGACAGACTGGAACAGTGAGTTTATCGCCATCTTAATAGGTCCCTGCTCCCTCTGAGGTACGAGGGGAGCCAGATTTATATCAGCACTCGCACATCCTGCTCAAACAGTAAATACAACACCAACAACTACTGAGCAAAGTTACTTCACATGGTGCACGGATCAGACCTGGTTTGAGAAATGAGACTAAATATGTGTCTTTGTATTTGATCATTTGGGAAACGAGCTCTTTGTACTGGAAACCGACTTTAGACTTCACTGCACTGATGTCAGGGCTGGGAAACATGTCAATATTATATCTGTATCGTGAGTCCGTCCAAATACTCACACTTCCCTTCAAAACTGGCCCTAGCCCTTGCTTTTGTGCGTTCCCATGAAGGGCTAGGGTGTCCCAAACTTTAGGGAAGTGCTTTTCAGCCCTTAAAAATCTCCACTTAATTTGAAGGGCCCATCTCAACTGAGGGGTAGATTGAATTTCCCAGGTTGCATTGCAAAACTATCCAGCTAGGTGAGTTTTCCAGGAAGATGGCAGCCTCCATGAGAAAGCCATCGCACAATTAAGTATTGTTTTCACAAATAAGCATGCAAAAATTCCAAAATATGTCGGAATGTGTTGTTTCTGCACCTGCATTGCTGTCTGTAACCGCTGAGTAGGAATATGAATGCTTGAAAATTGATAATTCACGATGAAGCGACATGGATATCTACCGAGTTCTCTGTGCAAGAAGCCTATGTTGACGATACGCGTGACGTAGGTGAACACGTCTGTTACACTAATTTGCATGAAGTGGCGTCCCAATACGTAGGTAAAATTCCCTACCCCTCAACACTACCCCGTCGTCGTTGAGGGGAATCTATCTGGGGAGTGCACTTGAAAGCAAGGGGTAAGGTTAAGGGAAGAGAACTTAATATGCCTTACTTGACACTGCATGTCCTCTTCCTCCCTGCCGTACAATTAGACCTGCTTTTATCAGAGAAAAGCCACTAACAAACAGCTTATTCCGTGATACACACATTTCATTTCCTGTAGATTCTTCACAATAAAAGTCCCCCGTTATTTTGTTATGTAAAAGCTTTTATTGTGAAGCAGCAAAATAAGGACAAGTTGAGTTTTTGCGCAGCGACTTAACACAACTTCTAAAAGCGAACACGAAACTGCCAGTACGTTTCCATGACATCAGAGGAAATAGATTTATTGTGTCAGTCCAACTGAAATCGAACTAAATCAAATTTGACTAACAAGGTCGGACTAACACACCCAGATCATGTGACTCCTGCATGTATACAGTCAATCAGACCCAAACTGGCCGAAGCGCTCTGAGCATGCTCCACAGTTTCCGCCCCGGGCTTTGACCCAGAAGTCCAATAGCAGTAAATGTGTAAGAGAAGAAGAAGCCGGTAACAACATGGAGAAATCTACATCGTGCATCTCATCTGCACAAAAAGTAAAGCGTACAGAATATACGAAATGTACGGAGCTGTAAAGTTGTCCACCATGGTACCAATTTGCCATAGCTAACTTGTTTGTCGACCGTTTGGTCTGTGACGTCATAGGTCAGCCAGAAAAAGGTTTGATTTTAAGAGCAACACATTGCTGATCCTCTTGAGGGAGGGCAGCCTCGCTTTTGGACCTACTCCGGAGAAGGTCCATCTCTGGCACAGCTAAGTGTGTCTTAACTACACCCACCTCATCAGCTACCACTACAACCCTAGTCAGTGCCAGCCAATCACAGCACAGCAGGGTGAAACAGGTGAAACACTCTTGGGAAAGCAAAGCATTTGAAATCTGGGTATTTTATGCTCTCACAGCTGATGTAGTCTTGAGGTTCTGGCCTGAAGCAGAGATGGTGAGCGACATAAAGAGGTCAGGTAAACTCACGTCTCTCTGACTCCACAGCTCCAGGTTTGTAACAGCTTTTATTTCCACCGTCAGCACAGGTGAAATTGGCGAACCTGGTTCGTGTGTTCAGGCCCACTGAGTCCCTAAAAAGAAGTAAAACTGCCAAAAAGGCAATTTGGAAAAAGGCCATAAAGACTTTTAGACACCATTAAGTAGTTCCCTTGAAACCAAGTTAAACAGTACTTCCTCTATAAAGGCAGATCGTTAGTGCCAAAGTTCTGTCTCCACATCATCACATTAATAATAATTGCTATTATATTATGACAATTTATTATTATGTCCAAAAGGAATACGATGAGTTAACTCGTACCGCTGACTCCTGTCTCATCATGGGGCTTTTTTTTAAAATAAATATAGTTAATAAGCTTCAATAACGTCCTTGGTTTTGGACTTTCCAGCTCTTTGTTCCCTCGGTACTGTGGAGATGGTTTGCTTTTGGCAGACAGCACAAATTAAACTTTGGCAAATTTGAAATCGGTTGGCACAGATTTATCTCCATCCATTACAACAGAATGATTCTGCTGCAACATTTTGCAGTTGTAAATGCTGGTGGGAGGGGCCTAAAGAGTCAGTTAACCACCAGTGTGGCACTTTGACCCGCACAGGTGACTCTAACACCTGGAGACGATACTGGTTAACTTCAGTTGGCCTGAAATAATGTCTGTGACGAAGCCTGGGGGTCTGTTATGACCTTGCACTTTAATTTCCTGGAGCTTTTCCTCACCACAGAACTGATCAGTGTATTTTGAACTCTTCCTCTCATATAACACCCTAATAGATCCCTCTGATAATGTTAAGTGTGTCTCGAATCGCTTCACACTTCAAAGTAGTGCACCATGAACGCTACGTACTTCTTGCATGGTGCGCTAATTTCACCAGGGTAGTATTGTCTCAAATTGCACACTGCCGTTTTGCGCTTACCGGCAGTGACAACGACCTTTTTTTTTTTTTTAACCGCCTCTTCTTCTTCTTGCTCTTCTTTTTAAAACACAAATTGTAAATGGACGATCGCCAACTTTTAACGGCTATATCCGCCCACACAGAAACCAAACTTACACCACAACACCAATGCTGATTTAAAGCACCGTAGCTCAGAGCAAGTTAGCTAGCTAGTGAAGGCTAATGTTAGCACTCACATTATTGTCCGCAGTACCAAATCATTACAGACCAAACAAACATTACAGACGGCTTCTATTCGACAACAGTTTTAGTACTTTTAGTGCAAAAAACATGTCTAACTGACAGACTCCTTGTTGTCTCCACCCATCCTTCGATTCTCAACCGCTTACCCAAAGCCGGGTCGCGGGGGCAGCAGGCTAAGCAAAGCACCGAAGATGTCCCTCTCCTCAGCAACACTTCCCAGCTCCTCCTCAAGGACCAGATGAGATATATAATCCCTTCAGTGTGTTCTGGGTCTGCCCCAGTGGGACATGCCCTGAACACCTCCAACAGGATTTTCCCAGGGTGCATCCTGATCAGATGTTGAACCATTTCAACCCCTTTCTACATGAAGGAGCAGCGGCTCTACTCCGAGCTCCCTCCAGATGTCTGACTCCTCCCCCTATCTCTAAGGCTGAGCCCAGACACCCTACAGAGGAAACTCATTTCCACCGCTTGTATCTGCGACGTCATTCTTTTGAGCACTACCCAGAGCTCATGACCATAGGTGAGGGTTGGGACGGAGATGGACCGGTGACAGGTCTATCCTACTGTCTCCAGCCACCATGTCGAAAGTTGAGAAGTCTACGATGCAGCGGAGGATGGCGACCACTGAGGGTGAGAAGTTTATATCATTCCACACTCAACTTCTGGAGTGTTTTGAGTGCACCAGTAGTACACTGCATTTTCCCATACTATGCAGTGCACTTGTACACTCACAATATTAAGTGTCCAGTACAGACGCATGTGATTTGAGACACACTGAAAAACTATGACCGAAAATATTTGTTTACAACGTATTTTTCATGACTAAAGCGAGACTAAAACAAAATGTATTACATTCACATCAACAAATAAAAACTAAACTATGTAAAAGGCAGATGAATTGACAAATTAACTCATTGCTGTTTTCTTGCAACGTCCTTTTCAGCAACCAGTATGCACCTGAAGAAACACACACTACTATACGACAAATATCCAGATGTTGTTTTAGCTGCCTGACCTGTTGTGCTACTTTTAAGAGGTGTCTTGCATTCAGTGACATAATGTGTTGATCAATAATGTTCTGATGTGACTGGTTCTAGGAGGATACAGATTTATAGACTGAATTAATTTTCAGTCAAATGAGAATCTGAAAAGAACAGCTGAGACAGACAGTAACATGATGCGAGCGAGTGTGCTGACAAAAAGATAATGTAACATGTTGATAAGTGCGATGGATGTGATGTTAACGCTACATTCAGTCAATGTCGACAGTCAAACATTTAAATTTGCAACCATACATGATATCGGACGCCAAGATGGCGCCTATTCATTCCAATGGCGTTGCTCACCTGGTACATACGCCCAAAACATTTTCTAGCTTCTGGGTTTACTTCAGCAGTATGTGGCCCACTGAATATGCGCTGTAGTGTTTCTCCCACTGGCCCCGCCCATGAGTCCCTGCTCAGCTCATGCACTTTACATTGTGATGACGTCACAGATTTCTAAATCACTTTTCTTGGCTTAAGGAAGGTTTTATCAATATAAAACCAATGTGGATCAAAACCTCATGATAGAAAGAGTCATAATTGACCTTATTTGCAGTTGGAGGTGTCCTGTTGACAGTTTCACAGATGTCTCTTTTATAATGGTGGCCAATGGGATAAATTATGTTTTTGCTGCAATGCCATGAGTGGCCAGCGGCGTTCCTGGGGGCCTGTATAATGTGTCCTGCACCAGGTCGGTGTGTAACAGGTAAAAATATTTGCACATATAAATTCACGGGTAAAAATGAGCTGCATGTGGGCGTGCAGCAGGTGAGAACAAAAACCTATTTTGATTTTTTTCAGAATAAAACAAATGAAAGACATGTGCGGTATATGTGAAATACTTTGACATCTAAATCACTGTTATCCAGCTGACTAGCAGCGCGGGACACACCGCACTGACTATGGCAACAGACACGTACCGATACCCCAACATAGACTGACGGCCAACCAACAGCTTGGTGTGTCTGGGCCTTTCTAATGCTGCACAGCAGTGCCATGGGCACTGATCAGGTAAACCATTCCTTTCACTATCCTCCCACCATACAAGAACGATACCTGTGACCATGGTAATTGTACGACAAACAGTTGTAGCCGCAAAATGCTTAGAGGACATTGAAATTAAAAATATATAACAAAGAGTGACAAATTTCCCCAACAAGAACTGAAGCATCTTTAGGTTTTTATGTCTGAAACTAAACATCCAAAGACTGAAATCAGGTGCCAAAATGAATGCAGTTTAAATGTTGTCCCTTTACATGCTTATTTGTGTCACATCCCGGGCAGACGAGCAAGCGAGGCTTTTCCTTTCACTAACAAGCCATTACATGCAACTGAGAAACTGGCCGCATTCCTTATTTGTGCTTGGAACCAAATAAAAAGCCTCTGGTCTTGTCTGGCTGCAGGGGTTTCAACTGGCTGTCTGACAACTGCTAAAAAGCATCTTTACCAGTAATCCAAAGCCTCGATGTACACTGAATATCTGGGGTGGAAACGAGCCATTCAGACATGTCCAATCACAGCGTTCAGTAACAAAGCATATTAACTGCCATGGATGGGTGTTGATGAAAATCAGATATAGACGCTCTACAGCAAACCAGCCTCTCTCAGCATCCAGATCAGACAAGTGCAGGCCTGACGCATCTCGTCAGACGATTAGTAATCAAAGAGAAACTTGGACACCGGCACAGTTAAATAACCTCTACACAATGCTGCCAGCACAGTCTATCACAACAAGCTGGAAAGTCCTTCCCTGGGTAAGGACAGTCTGTGTTGTGTCCCGTCATCTCTCTGGGAGAGAAGCTCAGAGTCGTTTCAGCTCATTTCTTTTTCAGCCGTAAAATTTTCTTCAACCAAGAAGAATCTGCCAGTAAAATGAGGTCATTTAACCTGTCGTCAGCCAGGTTCTCGTCTGACTGATGGGAACAAGAATTTCTGAAATTGGTCCAGTACTGAGGGAGACCAGACAGGCTGCGACATCAGTTTACATCCACTACAAGTGTTTGTTTTTGCCACTGACAGGCTCAGATTGTTATTCTAGGTGTCTGAGAACATTATGGAAAGGATCCCTACAGAGATAGACCCTTTTGTTTAACACGAAACAGCCCCATAATCATCATCACCAAACCCACCAGGCTCCATTTAAATAAACAGTAATTTTATCAACATCAAACACATATCAAAGTCGACAGAAACAAAATAAGGCTGCTGTCAGCCCTAGAGTGGTCTCCCCTGGTCTGAATCAGGGACTCATGTTGTTCCAAAGTTGTATAATTGCCTAGAGTTGGTTGGTGTTCTCACGGCAGCATTTACAAGAGGACCAGATCAAATGCCTTGTGTGAGAAAGCTGCTCTTGATTGGTCAGAATTTCCATGTGGGAAAAATCCAGGAAGTTTGAATGTTAAAATATTTAATTCTATGTATAAGCTGCACATTTTTACAGTTGTAGAATGCAATCATCACTTCAGACCTACAACAATGACATGAAAATCTGAATGTTAAAAAATATAATGTTATGTCAAAGCCACAGGGAGCTAATGGAGAGGGGCTAAAGCGGTGTTTCCCAACTGGTGGGTCGCACGTGACTCATGTCAAGTTTGAAAAAACAGAGCTTTTATTTTGAGGTGCTGCTTCCTGCCGTAGAGTGCAGAGTAACAGAATGCTTCTTAGCCAAACTCAAGTCTAACGCTGAATGTATTGAACTGTGTGGACCTTGATCTAATGACTAAGGAGAAATCTGCACCTGGGGCTGGACCAGTTGGGAACTAAAGAGCCGCAGGTTGCCTACCCTGGAATATCTCCATGGGGATCTTTTTCAAAATACCGTCAGACACTTAGAAAAACAATCTGAGCCTGACAGTGGCAAAAACAAACACGTTTAGTGCATGTAAACTGACAGTGCGAACATGCCCAGACTGGTTACACTGCAGGCTGCTTGGTTGCTCAACACTGGACCAATTTCAACATTTGGCGTTCCCATTAGTCACACACACACAAACACCTGAGAAAAAGGGTTCAGGTTGAACAATACCAAACCTATTCTTTGAAAACAGACAGAAAAAGGCAGATTTCTGCATTAACATGGAGAAAATGACCCTTTTTAATTAGAGAATTTTGTGCCTCACAGCTGAAACAGAAACCACTGTATTGCTATCTGCTGCATTCCTCTCCTCCTTTCCACCCTGCTTGATGTCCTATTGGTCGGGTGGAGGAGTTGGGTCTGTGTCTGGTACTACCAAGGAGTGGAACAGAGCAACAATACGCTCGGGCATTAGGCTACACTCCCCCCCCCCCGCTCCCTCTCCTCAGCTCTGAGCTCTCCATTATTCAACTGTGTGTTTGGGTGGGGGTGGCGGTGGAGGGGTGTTGGGGTGAGCGTCGTGGCCAGGAGAGCATTGGCGGCAGAGCCAGTCTCAAACAATGACATCATCTCTGCAGGACTGGCAGGCAGTGAAGGCTCGCTGCGCTCACCAGGCACTGAGCACTCTCCAGCTCGCATGTGTAACTTAGCTCGTGCTGTTAGCCACCAGCGCATTTCTGGCCGCACACAGAAAACACCACTGAGCCACCGTCCTCACAGTGTGACATCACCATTTGGGTTCTTTTAAGGTGAGCTCCTACTGATGGAAAGCAAAGTGTCTTCGCATTGAGACAACAAAATAAAAGGATATGAAGGTGCAGGGAAACTGGCCGATGTGTTTGTGTAGATGGATGTTTGCAAAGCTTTAACACAAGGCTCGTCACTGCACACAGTGGAGGCACTCAATGTAAAATGATAAATATTATATTGAAGCTCTCCATTGAGGCTGAATGAGAGGTGGGCCACGGCTGTTCCTCGCCAAGAGCGCTCTGCTTGAGACGTCTTGACAGCAGCTGCACAAACTCAACCAGACAAAAACTAATGAAGATGTTTTCATACTGGAGCTAAGTGCTGCCTTACAGCGCGCACACACACACACACACACACACACACACACACACACACACACACACACACACACACACACACACTCTGAGCTCAGGGATTTCAGAGTAAGACTCAGTGATGAATTTTCAGGACGCTTTAAGAATCACAATCAGCACAGAAGCGTTAAAGGTAAACTTCGTAGGATGATATGATATGAAAAATTCATATTGTGATACTCGCAGTATTTCGACATGCAGACATAATGAGGTCACACTGTTACCCACGGCAACAACAAGCATGGCTGAAAGTGAAATTATCACCGACTCCTTGGTGGTTCCAGTAAAAAGAGGAGCAGCTTCAGTAGTGTGGAATAAACTGTGGCGTCCTGAATGTTTTCCTTCTCTTAGCGCTCAGAGGGAACTCATTCAGCGGCTCCTCTGGCAGCAGCACAGCGTCTCTCTCGTAATGTAAACCTGCGTGACGCTCTTGAACTGAACTCAGACAGTCTGCCCAGCAATAAACTGCAGACAAACTGTTTGCTAAGTTTGTAACACGGCCCAACGGAAGCCTTGAGGGCACTTGTCGCAGTGGTATGATACGTCTCTGGACAGCGTTTACGACGTATGAATGTCGAGCCAAACCATGATGTTTTATTCTAAACCTGACCACGTGCTTTTGTTGACGTGCCGCCATTGGTTGTGGCGTCCTGGAAAGTCACCAGCAGACACAAGAGGATACTTGGTGCATAAGATGTAGACGTGAAAGTCCACTGACAAAGCGGCAATCTGTGATGACTAGTGGTGAGGGAAAGAAATCAATACTTAAGCTGAAAACACACCGGTGACACCGCGCCACAGTGTCATCTGACGCACATCACTTGAAAAAGCCATTGATTACATTATTCTAGTAGACTACCTAAAGTTACATGGCACTGTGTGACGATATGATATTGCCACACAAAAATATTGTGATACTACGATGTATTTATCTTTTCTCCACCCCTAGCAAACACTGGACCCTAGTGAACAACACTGATCATCTTGTTACAGTGCGATGCTCTGTTGGGAAACCCTGGGCTCTGACATTTATGTGGACGCCACCTGACACGCTCCACCCACCTGAACACCAGTGCACCCCCCATTATGTCAGCAGCACTCCCCAGTAGCAGTGGCCTCCCAGCAGGACAATGCACCATGCCACACCACGACAACTGCTCAGGAATGGACCGAGGATCGAGACAAAGACCTCAAGACGTCAACCTGGCCTCCAAAAGTCCCCAGTCTGATCAAACATGTGTGGGACGTGCTGGTACCCCACCTCACAACCCACAGGACTCAACATGTTGGTGCCCGACACCAAAGGACACCCTCCAGAGGTCATGTGTTCATGCCTTGACAGGTCAGAGCCAAGTCCGGTCCAAGGAGCACCCACCATGGATCGGGGTTGCCTCGGGGTACCAGCTCGTCCCACAAATGTTCATTGAGGTTGGGATCTGGGGTATTTGGAGGCAAAGTCGACACCTTGAGCTCTTCGTCCTGTTCCTCAGGTCATTCCTGAGCAGTCGTGGTGTGGCATGGTGCACTGTCCTGCTGGGGGGTCACTACCATCGGCCAGTGCTGTTGCCATGAGGGGGGTTACTTTGTTCTGGTGGGTGGAGCGTGTCGAGTACCATCCACATGAATGCCAGGACCCAAGGTTTCCCAACAGAACACTGCACTGTAACGAGATGATCAATGTTATTCTCGTCACCTGTCAGTGGTGTTAATGTGTTGGCTGATCGTGTACATCCCACAGTGAATAACTGACTGACATCCCCTGGTTTTAAAGCTCCGAGGGTAGGAGGTGAGTTGAAGAGAAAAGGGACACCTGTTTCTTAAATCATGAATCACTATAGATACTGATGCTCTGTTAAAAGTATCATGTTGTCACACAGAGAAAAAAAAAAATCATGTTCTGAAATCAAACATTTTGACGCATCACTAACTGTTCTATCATCGAATCACAGCTCTCTGAATCGTAATCAAATCATGAGGTGCCTGGAGACTCCCCCAGTAAAGACCTGGATAAGAAAGTGTTTGTATGTATTAATCTGCACCGTCCCTTCTCACATAAACTGAAACTGAAACAAGCATGCACACGTCCGAGACTGCACGTTCAAATCTAGTTCTGTCCACACCTGTGTGCTCTCAATGTTGACTTGCACTGACTCGCTTAAAAGGTTCTCACCTCTCTCAAATATTTTGTGGTCAGTACACTCACATACATCCCATACTTCAAACACTGGCAGCTAATGTTGACACTGGACAGGAGCTGAGCTGCAGTCTGATATGACCTGAATCACTCGGTAAACGAGCCCAACCCAGATCTGCCCTTTATTCACAAGCAGAGAACGATCAGATTGCAAGTGTCTGAAACTACATGCAGACACATTAACGGACCAGTGTGAAGGGTTTAGGAAGATCTACTGTCAGGAAATTAATATAATATGAGTAACTGTGTTTCACTGGGTTGAAACATTCCTTAGTATCTAATAAAAATACATATGTAATAGATTAAAGTGTTGTGGATTACTAGTGACACTGTGTTTCTGGAATAAACTGTTCCTGGAGATGTGGATAAAAACAGAAATGTCTCTTGAACATATCACAACATGAACACACAGGACAAATCTGTGCGCTCACTATGTGGCTTCTTACTGTTTATTTACACTCCACAGTAGTGCGAGCACATGATGATTAAGTGGGATAATTGTAACATCGGGAGAGCAGAAATAGCAGTGACACTGTCTCTTAACAACAGCAGCAGCAGCAGCTGGTGAAACAACAGCAGATTTGAGGATTTAAAGTGGTTTCACTTGTCATTAGGACGCTCCTCTCCTGCAACGAGCTCAACCTATAAAACCACTCTTAATTTTCCAAACAGCAAGATGTTAACATGGAGACAGGAACACAGCTAATAAGACAAATTCATCCAACACAACCCATCATGTTATATTTGAGACCAGTAAAGAGGACGACAACATCAACTACACAGAGGCCCGAAGACAAAAAGCATTACCAACAAATATTCTCTCAGTTTTGTTCATATCCGTGATTTGTTCTTATTCTGTCAGAAGCCATCCACAGTCCAACACAAGGAAAAATAAGTTTAAATTTTGTGAGCAGCGATGAACAGGACCTCGCACCTTCACGCACGTCAGGGGTTCTAGCAGAGCGCCAGCTGACACAGATTTTCATTTCTGTAAAAGCCACACACTGCACGCAGGCAAAGTCGTTCAATGTAATCTCACAATCTTCACAAGTAAGCATCAGGTGCTGCGACTATGCTGACCAAATCTGAGATGGATCTGGTCACCCCTCCGTTTAAGTATAAAACAGTAGGTTGTGTTACGGCTTTAAGTTAATTCTGGCACACAGATGTCATGAGGCCGGGACTCTTATCACGCGTGACAAATTTTTGTCAGATTGGACGATGTGTGCTAACGTTAAACAACTTCCTGTTTCATGTAAAAACATGGAAGTTTAATGCCTCGCTGCACAGCTTTGAGTAACTTTTGATGTCGATGGTCTTTAGATGAGACAGATAAAATTTGAAGTCTATCAGATCAAATCTGTGGGAGGGGTTTGTGAAAGTAGGACCCATGGAAATGACCAAAAATGCACAAAAATGACACACGTAATTCAAAATGGCTGACTTCCTGCTGGGTTTAGCGTACGGCTCCAGGAAGCTTTTTTGTACGTCTTGGGATGTTACATGAGCTTCAAAACTTCGTACACATAGTAGGGGTGTAAATCACCAGCTTCATCACAATACAATATTATATCGATTTGTTTGGATGACGATACGACGTTTGCCGATATCACAAAGTCTGTCACGATATGATTTTGATTCGATTCGATTCAGGAGCCTGCGATCGATATGACACGATATCATATGCCCATCTAACACAATCATTTACATCAACTCACAAAAACAACTAGAACATGATTTGACCATTTTATTTCTGAGCTCTGTATGTTGTTTGAGCGGAGGCGCGCTTGCCCAGAAATGGTGACACAGACGTGCTATGTGAATTTCAAAATAAATGTGTATCTTTAAAATGACGATATGGATCGATGTTTTCATTCTGCATCGATATAATCGGATCGTTAATCAATGAATCGATGTATCGATGTGGATCGATGTATCGTTACACCCCTAACGCGTAGGGGAATCCACCAGCAGGAACTGCCGAGTCAAATTTTTGCATCTGAGTATGAGACCCAAAATATATAAAAAATTTCACGAGTTCTGGTGTGTGTGCAAACTGTCATGAGTTTTTGAGCACCTTTAGGCCCTAAAACATGAGATTCATTTGAAAGAAGAAGAGGAAGAATTCCTTGGATAACAACAGCGTCCTCTGGCCCAAGAAATGCATGAATATCACAATCAAATTGAGATTAGTGGATTTCATAGTAATTATAATAATTGGATTATTAAGTCTGCAGGCTACAAAAATACTAATATATTTGGTCCACTGATCCTAATTAGTTATTTCAGTTACAGTGTGTTCCTCTTTTACTCAAATAAATTTACTGAAGTACAAATTTAAGGTGCTTTTTCTTTACTTGAGTATTTTAATCTCATGCAACTTTCAACCTCTGTTCCATCAAACTGTACTTTTAACTTCACCAGAATTATTTAATAACTTCAGTTACTTTACAGATTGAGATGTTTGAGGATTCACGATATTGGATTTTTTGGCAATACCCACTATTCCAATACAGTGGTGGAAAAAAGTTTTCGGACACCCCATGCATTTGTGAAATATTGCATTAAGAATCACTCTTAGGTCTTCAAGTGCAATTTCTTTTAGTACAGTCACAGCCAAAATACTAAATAAATCCTAAAAAAGCCATTAAAAACTTAAAATTGATTGGTTCCATAAAAATACATAAGAAATTTTGAGTATTGGGTCATTTTGGTACCAGTGATGAAGGTCGTTCTTTTTATTAAAAGACACAATTTTTGTTGCCAAGCTTCGTGTCTACATAAAGCCAGCACATTTGAAAGTTCTTCAGACACAAAAATGGCTAAAACAAGGAACCTAACGCAGGAAACACGCCTGAAGATAAAGATTCTCAGCCAGGAAGGGTACAGCTGCCGCCAGATAGCCAGGAAGTGCAGATGCAGTCCTTCAGCAGTTGGATACACTCTGCAGAAATACAGACGAACCAACAGCTTGGAAGACAAACCAAGATCTGGGTGTCCAAGGGTTTCTTCAGCAAGAAATGACCGCATCCTGATCCGCATGTGCAGGCAAAACAGCCAACTGACATCACAGGAGCTTCAGCAGCAGTGGTCAAACCAAACTGGTGTCCAGTGTTCCACCCGCACTGTACGTGGCCGACTTTTAGATCATGGCTTAAGGTCCTACAAGGCTATCAAGAAGCCCCTGATCAATGAGAGACAGAGGTTAGCCAAGGCGTCGTTGGGCCCAGGCACGCAAGAACTGGACAGCCAGGAACTGGAAGAAGATTTTGTGGTCAGATGAGTCCAGTTTCCAGCTTTATCTTCCTCCTACTAATGTGAGGGTACGCAGAAGGCCAGGCGAAGCATTATCTCCAGCATGTACAGTACCTACTGTCAAGCATGGTGGAGGCAGTATCATGGTTTGGGGATGCATGAGTGCTGCTGGTGTTGGTCATCTCACTGTCTGTGATGGCACATTGAACTCTACCAAGTATTGTACCATTCTCCAAACCCACATGCTCCCTTCTGCGCGTGCACTGTTCTGTTGAGGTAAAAACTGGATGTTTCAACAAGATAATGCCCCTTGCCACACATCCAAGGCCAGTAGAACTTGGCTGCAGGAGCACAGTATCCAGGTCTTAGAGTGGCCAGCTCAATCCCTGGACATGAGACCCATTGAAAATCTGTGGTGGATTATCAAAAGGTCTGTTTCAAAGCATAAACCAAAGAATTTAGAAGAATAAAAAGCAGTGATTCAAGAAGAATGGGACAAGATTACCCCTCAACAGTGTGAAAGGCTCATGGGGAACATGCCAGCCAGGATTAGAGCTCTACTACGTGCCAATGGCAGGACTACTAAATATTAATTTGATGATGTGATGGTTTATTTATTTTTTGTTCAGTTTTGAACACATTCTCTGTTATTTGTTGACTTTGATACCGACAATGTTGAGAACTGACATATTGAAACTGTCAAGAATTTAGTTTTGTTAGTTTTTCTTGTAAACAATAAACAAAAAAATAGAATTTGTATTTGTTTGTATCTGTCTAATGCAGCCACACCTTTTGAAACACAAAAAAGATTTTTCCACAAATATTTCATGATAATATTTGAGATTGTGTAAAATTTTAAGGGTGTCCGAAAACTTTTTTCCACCACTGTATATAACAACTTATTGGACTGATAACCAATACCAATATTGATATATCCACTTTCTTTCCCACCTAATTTTAGTGATCATCAAGTCTCTTCTGTCCAGCCAAAGAGCTAAGGAGGCTGATCGTGGACTGATGTGTAGTTAGTCTGCTGCTAACATGACATTTATGGCATCAAAATGTTTTGCCATTTTTTATTCTCCTGTAACAGCAACAGAACAATTTAAAATATTTATATATTCGTACATTTACAGTAAATTATTGTTGTAAGCTGACAGCTGTGTACTGTGATCTCAGAGTTATACCTGCATATTACTGTGATTTAGCAGTATGCTCCTGTAAAATTACATTTACCTCATGAATTTCACAATAAATTTTGGTTAAATACCACTGTAAAAGCCTGTGAGGATAATCATGTCATTTATTGTGAAATATTACAGTTATATATCGTAACTTCCTGGAAATAATCTGCAGTGTACGTCAATTTCACTTCAGCAGAACTTCGTCTTCTTGCAGCTTTTGTTTGGTGCCATCTCTCCCAGTCTAGGTCATGTCTCAGAGCTTTTGCACACGGCACCACACTTGCCCTTACACAGTGTTTAAGGGACGTTACCTTTGCTGAAAGGTGACTTATGATCAAATGGGATCTGGAGTTCTCTTAGTTTTTCTATTTAGAGAAAATTAAGAGAAAATTAAGAGACACGACGACGCTGCAAAAGGTTCCATCTTTATAAAGTTTCTCATCCTCACCATGGATACAGAAACACCTGTAGCCCAGCCTAATGAAATATTTCACTTAACAAACAGAGATGAAGTGTTTCACACAGTTCATGGTGGATTAAGAAAAGAGAAATGTTATAGGCAGATGAACAAAACTTCAATTTGGGTTGTTAAATCTGGGACAGATGAAAGTAGGATTCGGGACACAGAGGAAGAAGTTAATTTGGAGTCCTGCTGGTAGCAGGGACTCAAACCAGGAACAAACCCTGCACATGCTCAGCAACAGAGGAGATGCTCATCAGTGACAGCACCAGGCTGAAGTCAGATGGATGCATGATGAAGTATGTAAACTGCACCCCGCTCAGACCGGGCCATTATCTCTCATAATTACGACGCCTGCTGAAGCTCCTTAACAACTCGTACAAGCCAACAGGGAGAACAAGCCGAGGAACAAACACTTGACAAGCTAAGCACTTAATAACAACCTCCGGCAGGCGCGTTTTTCACAGGCGCTGAAACCCGATCCTGATCTGAGTCTTTGGAGGCCATTTGTCCTGCTGGCTGTGTTTGGGCTACGACTGTTATCAGACAAGGAAGCAGCGGTCAGCGTGAGACAGCAGGCTGATGACGGAGAGAGACACTTCCCTCTTCTCCTCTGTCAAGCTCATTCTGGGTTTGTCAAACACAGACGTACAAACATGACTAACACACACACACTGTTTGTTTCTCTTTATTCTCTGTCCTCCTTAATCATTTGTACGCCTATCTCTACAGTACAAGCTTGTGTTACCCAGCCTCAAAAGACGTCTAACAATGCCTGTAGAGCAGAACTTGGCTAATACACCCTCATACTGAAAATGCAAATAAGAGCAATTAAGTTTCTCCTAAAAACTAGTGACCCCAGCACATACCCTCACACAGCCCTAAGAGCTAAAGCCAGGTGAGACTCCCCTCAGCCAGCTGGTCCTGAGGCTCTGTCCAGACAACCCAACACACCCTCACACAGCCTCGGGATCACAGCACCAGCCAAATCACTACAAACAAAAAGGAAACAAGAAGAAAAACAGAGTAAATTAAAATATTATCTGACTTTTAAAAAAGAGACTTTACATCAGCAAATGATCCGACTGCAGTTCAAAAAAACCTACATTAAGAAAAGCTTCGACAGTGAACAGACTCAGTGAGCGCAGCCTCACTAGCAAGAGAGTGCATAGACAGAGCTGGCTGCCAGAGGAGGAGAGACTCTGCTCCCAGTGTGAAGAACCTGACACGCCAAGCTGACGGTCAGGCGCCGGTCATGTTGGACCATTGCTGAGCATCTGTCGCCCTCGTTGGTGCAGGATGTCCCACACAGTTACACCTCCATCAGGTTTTTTAAGGCTGATTCAGCATGTTAGACCAGCGATGGTGGAGCCAGACTGAAATCTTGGGTTGTCCCTTGAAAGTTGGAGTTTCGACTCATCAGTCGGGGACTTCTCAGTTGAATGAGATTGCTTCAAGTCAAGCAGTCTGAGGTTTTTCTGCTTATCAGTGTACTTTTGGGGACATTTTGGTCCCTAGATTTTGCTGCGGAGTGAGTGCTCTCTACTTTCACGCTACTCTTTGGTACAGACAGCTGCAGACACAATGCAGCGGCACGGAGGAGGAGAAACTTTCCACCATAAGGGGCCGTACACATGCTGCATCTTTAACTGCTGGGAATTCTTGTGCCAGCTTTCGAGAGCGTGGCGGCAGGTTGTGTCTGAGGTTGCTAAGCAGCCATAACCAGCACCGTATCTTAACTTATTTACCTAAAATCCTGAGTGCAGAGCTGATCTTCTTCCACGTGCCATTTGTGTGTCGGTCTATCGTCTGTGAGACAGATGTAAAGCTCTGACAGCTCTGCACTAAAATCATCAACTTCTCCATGATGGAAAAGATATCTGTTGGCTGTGACTGGTCGGTCCTCATCACCTGACTATTCCAAAAGTGTAACTTGGTGTATCTCAGGGCGCAGTCTTCGCACCCTGAAAAATAGCCACTTGGGAACACGTGCGTGCCGAGGTTGGTGTCGCTCTGGCGTCTACATTAAAACGATGAATTTGAGGCCCCTAAGGAGACAACATTATCTTCTCTCTTCTGCTTAGAAGTGGTGAATTTACAGCTCAAAGATTAATGCGATAATTTGATGTCTAGGCTCGGAAACTGTTGTTGCACATCTCACCATTAGCTTGTTTACTATATCACATGGATACCGCTGTCACACTGAACATCCCACTGAGCCCGGTTCAAAGTTTAAACTTTCTATGGAAGAAAAAACAAACAAACTGTGGAATATTCAAACAGCCAAATCTGATCGGACTGACATTATCGTGAGTCAGGTACAGCTCTGATGAAATCTCTAATTGTCAGTTCAGCTCAGCACGCGAGAAGAGAAACAGAAGTGAGAAACAAAGAGCTAAAGTCCAGAGGGAGTGAGTCCAAAACAAACTTGTTCCATAAGATCAGATTATTTTCTGTAGTCACTGAGCTCTTCAGCAGATTTGTTCTGAGATGTTTTACTTCCTGCATGGTTTTGCCCGAGTGTGTTCATCAGCTTAATAATGGCTGAGTGCAACAGTCCAGTGAAGATGTCAGACTGCTGGATGAGCGGTCCTTCTAATGAATGACTGCACCACAGCCAATAATCATATTCAAGTGCTGTAAACCAACACTGGACTGCTCCTCAGCAAACAGCGCTGCATCACACTGAGCAGGACAGAGGGGGGGGGGGGGTGTTACCGTGACACCAAGCATGGATTCATAAAGACAGAAAGGTAATTAGATCTAACCAAGTGTTGTCCTGAGTTTAACATGTTCAAACAGATGATTTCGGACAGAGTCTGGACAAACACTGGCAGCAGCTGCTGAACTGGTGCAAAGGTACAAACAGGGAGGAAAATATTTGCTTATAAATTCAGATAAAATAGGGTCAGTGACCTCGAGCCGGCACTGATGTGGCGTGTTCTATCATGTGTGGAGACGCCACACAAACCACACCACACCAAACCCTACTTAAGCTTTCTTAATTTCATGAGATCACGCATTATTCAGGGTTCCCACACATTTTCATGAACAACATTTCAAACCTTTTCCCTGACTTTTAAAGGACCCATGATGCAACTTTAATGTCACTGAAGCATGCGTTTCAATATGTTTGCTGCACCTGCCGACCTGGTTACGGTACATTTCCACACACACACACACACACACACACACACACACACACACACACAGGAGAGTCTCACTTCCCGCAACAAACACCACCACACTACGTCACAAATACACCAAACATCTAACAGCAGAAGGCTTGGCTGGTGTAAGTCATGGAAAATGGGAACAGTGCAAGTTTTCCACTTGTAAGTTGTCTGAGTTAATCTGTCTTACTTTTCCTTGGGTGTCCCATGTTAAGTTGAGGCATATTAGAGCCCTATATCAGCGGCTAACTTATATATGCCGTTAAATCACATTATGTGGAAGCAGGGGTGTAAATACAGACAGTATAGCAGTGCAGTTGCACTGGGGCCCACAGGGTCGGGGGCCCACAATGTGTTGGGTGGAGAGCTGGCCTCTGCAAGAGATTCAGATTGCCACCTGAGAAAGACGCCTGTGTTCAAATAAAGTGTTGCCATTTGCTTTATATCACTGAAAAGGCAAATGCCATCTTCATCATCATCATAGTCAGTAGAAGTCAATAACAAAATGATAATCTTATTCTACATGAACTATAAAAACTATTCAATTAACATTATATTTTCTGATATGTATATATATATATATATATACATATCTCTCATACTCTTTTTGATCATGTGATGAGACGAGATGATACATAGCAGCTAGTTTAGGAACAAAACCTGGCACTCGGCCCCTCACAGAGGAGAGTGGAGTCTTGCAACACACAAGCTTGTTTGAGGGGGAGAGGCGGGGCTGGCTGCAGTTGGCGAGATGTCACTGCTACCAGCTTGAGGGTGGGCAGCCCAGCTTTTGGACCTACTCTGGAGATGGTCTGTCTTTGCCGTGGCTCCCGTGGAATGACGCATCTAAACTGATAATGGATACGCAAATCTGCGTGGCACGGCTTGACTTGCCACGGCAAAGAGTGACAGTGGAAAGGGCGCAATAAAAGCCTGCACCGAGGCCTGTCGCAACTACCTTACACCACTGCGTGGAAGATTATCCCTGGAGGATTACTGTAACAACTAATTTCATTACAAACAACAAAATTCAATGACTTTCCAGGTTTTCCATGACTGTGGGAGTCTGATTTATTGAACCCCACTTTGATATAATTTACCACAAATCCATTTTTATTTGACAACAGCAGATGTCACTCTGTTAAAGTAAAGCTGTTTCATAATGTGGATTTCCTGCAGAGTGAATTAGACGCTGGGTTTATGGAGTGGGCAGAGACAAGCCTGATTACAACAGACCAAATGTTTGAAGAGGAAATTTTGAAATCACTTCAGTAATTACAGGATAATTTGGGTTCACGCTCCAAAGATTCTTACAGATATTTACAAGTGAGGGATTATGTAATGTCACATCGGGAATCATCAACCTATCCCCATAGAACGTTTTCAATAAGGATAATGGAAGAAAAGACAAAAATCATCCCACAAATACACAAATGTTTACAATGACATGAGTCACAAAACACCTTGGATATAAAGAGAAGTGGGAGCTAGAGCTGAATGTAACGACTAGCACACTACTGAAAGAGTTCAACTGGAAATTATAAACGAGGTATTTCAGAGCAGCTCTCTTTGTGTCGAAATATGACAGCAGCAGCCACAAATTTGATCTGGAGGGATTAAAGACAGGTTGGAGATCATACGCACATTTGTTTTTGGGACTGTCCGACAGGGATTCATACACACACACACACACACACAGACCATTTTGAACACTGGCTTATCATTAGACCCACTGTTCTTTATTTTAGGAGCAATCCATGATGGAGCGATGGAGAAAATTTTACTTGCTTGTCACCGTCAATCAGGTGTGTAGCTTCCAGTACAGACAGATGACAGAGAGGCGACTAAATTATAAATATTTTGACTGAAGTCTGGCTGAACAGTCTGGCTACTTCATGTCTGCAGGGTCTGAGAAACTATCTTCACACTAACTTTTATATTCAGTATCAGCACACATCCTCAGCAGACAGCTGGTTAAAGACAACAACAGCTCGGACCATTTGTCTCTCCCTATTAGCACCACTCTCCTGCCTGACTTACCTGCTGTTCAGAACCTCTATAACAAAACCACATTATTTGGTTTCCTTGTTTATCTGCGGGCAGACGTGCCTACTAGCACAGACACAAATACCTTTTCAGAACCGTGGGGGTTTTCTGGTGACTTCGGCATCACATTTAATCTGCGTGGACGCTTCATAGCTCTCCCTTTATACTGTGATGTCTGCATGTGAGAGTCCAGGAGCTGCAGACAGGTTGGACTAACACACAGAAGGTGAAGCAGGTTTGTGAGTTCATTATAATATCACACATTTCGGAAGCTGTGAGGTTGTGAAGCATCGAGGTGAATCCTTGACGCTTTGTAGCTCTGAGGTTAAACAGGACACTTTGCGTCCTTGTCTCTCCATGCAACAGTGAGGCTACTCCAACATAAGGTGCAGGAGATGATGGGACTCAGAAAACAACACTGGGGCTTGCGTAATTTCTGCAACACATCCTCGCCAGCTAAGGACAGTGAGGGGTGATGCTCAGTATGCAGATGTAGCAGAGTAACGTTACTACGGCCGGGGTGCGTTACATTACCTTCCCGTACACCTTTGGCATGGTCGATTCAGCAGGGCTCCGGCGGCTTCGATGCGGCGGATGGGCGCCGGAGCCCAACCCGCCTTCAGCGGCTCTCCGAGCGGCCAGAGGCAGCGCTGGAGCCGCGGCGCCTCCTCCATCTCCGGCTGGGAAACCCTCGTTTGCCTCTATCGTGAAGAAGCCTGTGTTCTGCGGCAGCATGTGGCGCCGCTCCGGGTGGAGGTGGAGGGTGGAGGAGCTGATTCCTGCAACCGAGAGGAATAATAAATATAAGGAGCACCGAGACTGCATCTTGCCCGCTTGTGATATCGCCATGTTTGTGTATGTTTGCTTGGTGGATTAGGTAAGACTGAAGAGCTCCTTCTACCGGCCGTGATGCTCCTCATGACGCGTTCACACACCATGGGAATGTGGGAAAGGACGACACTCCTAACCTCAAACCTACTCATCAATTATTCTTCCAATGTTCTGTAGCCTGCAATACCATTTAGTCCAGTCAACCTGTGGTTTGACACAAGGAAAACTGTAGTAGCAATCATTCAAGGTCTTTTAGTGATCTCTTGGGACGTCCAAATAACATATTAAAAGTAAACCATGATACATTTAGTGGATCAATGTACATTCAAGGCTCCAAATTTGAGGCCACTGTGTCACAGAACATGATATTTTAATGTAATCTATGTCCTAATATTAAATTTTTAGGATACTTTTCCACATATAACCATCAGATACGACCTGTCCTGAATGTATATGTGCAGTTAGGAGGTACCTGTACCCCAAAGCGACCTTTTCTTAAATCCAAAGTCAGTAAAATTAGGTTATAAAGCATGTTATCATTCAGTTTTCTGCACATACAAACGTGTTTGTCAATGAAAGCTGCCACGTGGGAGGCTTATTATGTTGAAATATCATCTACAGATAAAGAGTTTTTCATTATACCAAACTAGAACTAGAGTTCTGACCTGGGCCCATAAAACACCATCATCATGGGAGGATGCCAATGAAGCAATATTACATCAATTGGCCAAAGGGGGTTGCTATAGCAACTGATTGAAATGTCAAACTTTGAATGGGCATATCTCATGCCCCGTATGTCGTAGAGACATGAAACTTTGCACAGAGATGCCTCTCCTCATGAGGAACACATTTGCCTCAAGAACCCATAACTTCCGCTTATATAGATTTTTGATGATGATTGAATTTTTTGAAAAACACTTCAAATGGATCTCTTCCTAGGAAGTTTGAGCGATCTGCATGAAACTGGGTGAACATAATCTAGGGAGCAATATCTAAAGTTCCCACTTGGCAAAAGTTGGAAAACTTCCTAAAACTGAGCTTCTATAAGGCAATGAATATTGCGGAGGGCGTGGCTCATCACATAAAGATGTATAACATCTCAAGGGTTTCACCCATCACCACGCAACTTTGTAGGCATATGACCACACATAATCTGAGGGGACCCCTCCATTATTGAGCCCATCAAACAAAATGGGGGCGCTAGAGAGCTCATTTCTTATCTAGGCCTAACCGCCATATGGATTTTTACTAAACTTGGTAGATATGTAGAACAGGACGCCTCAAGGTGACTGGAGAAATTTAACTCTAATTGGCAACTGGGTGGCGCTATAACAACAGAAAAATGCTTCAAAATGGCTAAAATGCCACCGATCGCTGTGGCCAATGTTGGTGTTGTTTCTAATGTTTGGTATGACTAAGTCATGGTATGGTATGCTGTACATAATCACGGAAACTGTCAGTGTGTCATTCTGTCAGTCAGTCATTCTGTCTGTCCCACGTTTTTCTACTCACTGACGTGGTCAATCTATGTGAAACTGCACATAGGCATTGAGGACTGGCATAGGTAGAAGGTGACAAAGCTACCAATGGCTATGGACTAGTGAATAATGATGTTATAGATATGAAGTATACAGAATCATTTATACCCACTTAAGTTACAGAAGAAGTGTGGCACAAACTGTGAGTGGAAAATTTGGCAAAAAATAAAATGGTTGTTGGGTAGTAGTCCTTTAAATACAGGTATAATACATGATCAGAATTTTCTCTTATAAAGTGTTTTATTGACAAGATTGACCCCACAAACTTCAGAGAGATACCAAATATGTTGGAAATATGTACAGAGACCCTCCAATATTAATATCTATCATTTCACCCAGATCACATAACTGTAAAATGTTGATTTGCTTTTGACCCTGACAAAACAATGTCCCATTAAATCCATGAAGGTAAACTTTGAATATATGATGCAGGAGGGTGTTAGAACCAATAAAAACTATTAAACATTACTAATGCAATTCCTCCTGGGTTGGGCACATTTTTGAGTTACACTGACTGGACTTATTCCCGTACTAGTAGTCCTGTGCACAGACATTTTTGGGAGCAGGTGCTCGAGCACCTCAAGAAAATTAAAACAAATCTATCTCAATGGCTGGAGGCAAGAGACAAATAGTTATATATATTGGGGCTGTCAAACAATTAGTTTTTAAAATCAAGAATAATCACTGAATTCTAATAGTTAATCATGATAAATCACATCTTTATAAACTTGTTTAAATTCCATAATTCTGTGTTTAAAACAGTTTTGACGTCTATATTTACGAGGTGAAACAGTTCTTAACAGAGTGTCTGGATCAGGAATGAAATGAATGCAAAGAAATTGACTTTTAGTCAACAGTGAGGTCTGACACCAGGACTGAGAGGTCGGAGACAACTTCAGGGGGCTCTTTCTGTCAGACACAGTGTGTGTTTGTTTGAAAGGATTACGTTACTCTGATATAATCTGATGACTCACTGACGTCCAATGATCCCCAGTTAATGCAGTCTAGTTGCTCTGTCTGATTCATACAAGTCCTGCATGTGTCAGACATATGACTGGTCACAACATGTCGACCTGATTATGTTCCCTTATTACATCATGTACCTGTGTGGTGGTGTGTCTGTGTCGCTCTGCAGTTACACTGCTCCATCTCCGTCCCAACCCTCACCTATGGTCATGAGCTCTGGGTAGTGACTGAAAGAATGAGGTCACAGATACAAGCGTCTGAAATGAGTTTCCTCTGTAGGGTGTCTGGGCTCAGCCTTAGAGATAGGGGGAGGAGTCAGATATTTGGAGCGAGCTCGGAGTAGAGCCGCTGCTCCTTCATGTTGAGGTGGTTCAACATCTGATCAGGATCCTCCTGGGCGCCTCTCGTTGAAGGTGTTTCAGGCACGTCCCACAGGTAGGAGGCCCCGGGGCAGACCCAGAACACAATGGAGGGATTACATATTTCATCTGGGAACACCTCACGGTCTTCCAGGAGGAGCTGGGAAGTGTTGCTGGGGAGAGGGACGTCTGGGGTGCTTTGCTCAGCCTGCTGCTCCCATGACCCGACTTCAGATAAGCAGTTGAAAATGGATGGATGGACCTTTACTCCTGTAGATCAACTTGTCTTATTTCATGTCGCCTGCTCAGTCAACACATTTTACTGTGTATAAATTCTCTCCCACCAAATGTCATTGAACACATTTAATTGAAGTGTAAAAAAATATTGAAATCCAAAATCTATTGAATACATTAAATGGGTCAAACAGAAATGCTTGAGCTTGAAAAGATGAACATATTTAGCTGAGGTTAAAGAATATGCTAATCAGGATTAGTTAGGGCTGGGCTGGGCTAAGTGTTAGGTTTGGCTTGGTTAGTGTTTAAGAACGTCAACTGTTAAACAAGAAGCAAAAATGACTGGAGGGAGGCTTTAAACATGTTTATTATTAATTAAAAATGTCACATTAAAACAAGAAAGTGAGCAAATATTAGTTTGTCATGGTGGCAGCAGTATGTTGCTGTAGAAGATGTAGCTGTAGCCTACCTTTTAAGAAGAAGAAGAAGAAGAAAATAAACTTTATCAAACCCAGTGGGGAAGTTCCGTTTTTTTTCCTGCTCTGTTACACACACAGGCCCTAAATACACACATGCACAAACAGGACTTGTACATGCATTCAATGGGGAGCTGTCAGAGTGAGGGGGCTGCCTTGGACAGGCGCCTCAAGCAGGTGAGGTTCAGTGACTTACTCAAGAGCACCTCAGCAGCACCAAGGAGGCAAACTGGCACCTCTCCAGCTGCCAGTCCAAGCCCATAATTCCAGCTCTGAGCAGCTCTAAAAGTGACAGATCCCAGATGTGGATTAAGATGTTTCTCGCACATGAGAAATGTCTCTTTTAATGAGAATAAAACGATCTGACTGTCATGGACGCTGCGTGTCTCCTTCATGTTGCCACAACCTCAGCATATTAAATCAATGGGATTATACAAAGTGAGATTAGAACTCCGCTGTGAGTAAAGTGGATATGGGATGAAGCTGCTGAAGTGGTGGGTTTAACTGCAGATTACTGCTGCGGCCCTGTGGCAGCAAAGTGGATTATTTCAGTGTGAAATGAAACCATGAAGCAGCAACATGAACCAGAGAGAGATCATTTACAGGTAATCAAGACGATGTCATCAGAGTTTGGAAGAATGAATATAATAAAGAAGGCAGAAAGGTGTATGGTGTTGTCTTGCCTGAGTCAAAAACTGTTCAGAATTCAGATGCCAGAGACGTGATGACATCACTCCAGTTTCAGCCTCTTTACTGGCTCCCAGTATGTTTTAGAATAGATTTTAAGATTTCACTGATTACTTTTAAGGCTCTTTATGGTCTCTGTAACAGATATATCTCTGACCTCTTTGTACCGTGGACGCCAGGACGTACTTTGAGGTCCTCGGGCAGCAGAGGTCTTTTGTCTGTTCCAGAGGTCAGGGCCCCGAGGCTCTGGAACAATCTGCCCGAGGAAATCAGACATCAGGTCGGTCGAGTCCGTGATCGCTTTTAAATTTCTTCTTAAAACATATTTTATCAGAAAGCCTTTCCTGATTTTACTTGAGTTTTAAGTTTATTTAAACTGTCTTTATTTCCTCAGTTTTTATAAACCAAAGTGTTTTATCAGCTCTTTTAAAGTTGTTGTTTTCACGTCTTGTCTCTTTTAATTATTGACACGTAAAGCACTTTATAAATAAAGATTATATTATCTTCACTGACACATTCAAATTACAATTTTGCATGAATGACTCATAGAAAATGATCATGCCTTTAATCCCATGAGTTTTAAATACAAACATTTTAATATGATGTGTTGCACGTTTGCCAATTTAACAAACCACATCTGAAAATTTGAAAGTCTTAAAATAGATGTTGAACTGTATATATGCAGAACTAATAGAGGAAACTGGGCCAGCTGTCACACTGAGAAGCTGTTTCAGTGACTCTTTGATTAAGTATAAATAAAAGTAAACTGCTGTGCTGCTGCAACAAGCAAACACACACTGCTGTGTGTTACTCTGGGCATATTCAACTTGCTGACTTGTGTAAACTCAGGACTGGTTAATGTTTCCATCATTGTAACATCACACCAATAACAACACAAAGATTGTTGCAAGGCTGCAATAATGAACAACATAAACATATTAGCTGAATCTGATCAACCAACAAACTTAAGATGTAATAAAAATATACAAGTACAGGTACTTACACATCCGATTATCTTCAGTTAAATAAACAGGTCTGCTTCTTAACACAGGGAACAGCTGACTCCACCCTACAGTTTACCAGAAATCTGATCCAGTGTTTGCTTCAGGAGCTTCTTCTTCTCCGTCAGGTGGGCCTCCAGGTTTTTAGCTTCTGTCAAAATGCAGTCCAGCTCCTTCATCTTGGTGGCATCATCTGCTGCTCTCTCACTGCACCAAGACATAAATACTGACATTAAAGAAGTGTGACTGTGACAGTATGAGTGAAGAAGCAAATGTGTGTTGATTGATTTAAATTGTGTGATCAACAGTACGTTGACATCTCTCAGCAGCATTAATCAACATGACGAAACCATGTGAAAGAACTGTATGTATACATGATTGTTAGCATGAACAGGTGAGCTTTACTTTCTGATTATTAGTTTTAGTGAAATTCTGTAAGACAACAGAAGAAAAAATGAGCTGTTTGTGCATTCTGATTCTGAGACCTCCAATGTCTTAATAACGTCTACACGTGTACAGATATTTGTTCCCACTGTTTTGAAAAATAATTCTGTCCACACAACTTTCATTTTTTACAAAATCTCTCTATCCACTCTATAGAGTGAAAATGACTCCAAAGGGACTCCAATGTGTTTTTGTAAAGATGTGTGAAATGAGGTCTGTGGTGAATACATAAAGAGACTTTCACATTTTGTTTTACGACATAAAAATATGTCAGCAGAGTATTCACTGACATATTTTAATGCTATAAGTTTTTAGTTTGGCCCAATCACTAACATGAGCCCCTTTTACACTGCCAGATTTTCTGTGAATGTTGGGCCGTTTTGCCGTCAAGCTGCGAGCGTTTAGACACACAGAGCCAGATTGGCGAGTTGATCCGAGGTGCCCAATTTTCCACCTCGTAGGGTAGACATATTGGCGGAACCCTTTTAGTTTAAACAGACCGAGGCAGCCTTCTGCAACGGGAGGGGCTGTTAATGACTTGTGGGAGGGGCTGTTGATGACTTGTGGGAGGAGCTGTTGATGACACCGCACATGCGAGCCACTGGCAGTGGATAAACAGGAAACAGCTGATAGCAGGAATTAGCGAGCAGCTAGTAGCAAGAGGGAAACACAAACCTGACAGACACTGTAAAGATGAGCAACTGGGGAGACAAGGAATTGCGCGCCCTCCTTGTCCTCGCAAACGAAGAGGCCATTAACCGTCAGATGACGGGGACGGTGAAGAACGGGCAAACTTACGAGAGAATCGCCGAAGGACTGACCAGCCGCGGCTTCCCTCCCACGTCACTGTTTACGTCACACGCTGAGCTACACGTTTTGTTACTTGCTCACGCCCCCCATTGCCCCGAAAAAGGCACATTCTGTATAAACAAAAGTAGGTAAGTGGCATTTTGCTGCACTCCCCGATTTTGTTTTTATACTGTCAATGCTGAAAAAAGACTGATTGGGCTTTCCTGCAAATTTGCACAACTCCTATCTAAAAAGGGCTATGGAGAGGGCTAGCTTTATGACCTATACTGCAGCCAGCCACCAGGGGGCGATATAGATGTTTAGGCTTCACTTTTGTCATCATCCATCTTTATTTATGGTCTGTGGTGTAGGTGAGAGGCCAAATCAAAGAAGAATATGACCCTTAAAAAATATCTCTACGCATGTAGACAGGACCTAAGTTTCATGTGTATCCATCAAAAACATGTCCAGTAGTCGCCACACCTTTTTCTTGTTCAGGAGAAAAACTGATTTAGTAAACTTTAAAGGCGCTGTATGTAAGAATGTGTCCAAAACAGTTACTGCACTCAAATTCAAAATGCTGCTGCGAGTCGTGTCCACCCCCCCCACGCTGGAGACTGATTTGCCGTGGCAGGGCTGCGTCGCCGCATCCTTGATCTGTGGTTTTCCAGCGGACCGTTCAAGCAAGTCCGGCTTCTCTGCTGCTAACGCTGCTGCCGGGATACAGCTGAGGAGGAGCCGGCTGCTAATGCTATGTACTGGGACACTGCTAATGCTGCTTGCCGTGCTGCTGTAGCTCAGTCGTAACTGTAACTGATGCTGAGACTCCACTGACTGCGTGACTGGTAGACGGCGGTGGGTGGCGCAACAGGCCAAAACACAAATTCAAAACATAAACATGATTTGCGGACCGTAAAAATGTTTTTTAAATGCAAATATTCTGGCTGTACTATTGTTGTCGGTGAGATCAGTATGTTATATGAACATTATTCCTTAGTCTCTGTGACATATTAGGAGGATTTTACGACTATTTGCTTTAGATTTCTTACATATAGCTCCTTTAAAATCATCATCATCACTTTCAGATGGAAAGATCCTAAGCCTTTCATTCTTTGAGCAAATATTCTCAAGGTTTTAAGCACATGTATGTCACCACGTTGTAAAATCTAATCAAGCAGATGAAATACGACTGACCTTAACACTTCAGAAAATTCTGAGAACAGCACGCTGAACTCTCTGACTGCACCTGTGACAGAACAAAACAACAAGGTCAAATGCTGCAAATTCACTCAGTGGCAAAAACTTACTTACCTTGACAATCAAACTGAATTATGAGTATTCTTCCATTATTCTTTTCATGTGACTGAAATATGATGTGGAGGCATTCACTGGTCTAAAACCAGGATGGAGCACAGGCAGTGAACAGATATCAGCTACAGTTCTGAATCACATGATTCACTTCACATAACGTGTTTACACAACAATCAAATTCAAGGCATTTGTCACATCTCCTGTTTCTCTTTCACACCTCTCACAAGAAACTTATTTGATGGGTCACTTCAATCACACACACTTGCTGTGAGCTCATGTTGCAGCAGTGTGACAGCACAGTGTGCCTGCTGATGCCTTCATTTGCTCTAACATAAAAACACAGCGTTATCGTATTGTATTCATTTGTGGGCTGAAATGTAATTTTCCGATCCAGCAGCATTTTGTGTGACTGCCAGTGCACTGTGACACTGCACATACCTACAGTTGTGGCCTCAAATGAATCAGCTGGCTCCAAAGAGGGAGTCTTTCTCTTTTTCGATGGCGATTCATCTCCACCTGCAGGTGTAGGCTCCATCTGTTGCAATGGGAAGAAGACCAGTCGCAATAAATCATTAATCACACATTGAAAAATGGATCTATCTGTCCACTGTATTTGAAAAGGACATAATTTGACATAATAACATTATATACTTAATTAGAGGGACTCTGGCATACAGGGCCAGCCCTAGACTTTTGGGGGACCACCTCAAATTAATGCTAATTCACTTCACATTAGGGGTGAGTCCGTGTACACGTGTTTGAGATCATAAACGGTTATGAAAAGTTAGTACATGAAAAACTTTTTTTTTTTTTTTTTAGGGGGGAGGGGGGTGATACTAATTATCAGTAGTAGTAGTAGTAGTAGCTACTATCAGTAGCCTACATGCTCCGTTCTATTAAAATGGCGCGTTCGTTAAGGGGGTTGTTCGCCAGTGGGCTACAATGAGTACCGGGCCATCAAATCACAGCATCTGCAGTGAGAGGACACGGAACTGTTTGCACTTTTACGCACGGGTCAGTGGTGAAGTGCCGCACATGACTCAGACGGACAGACGGACGGACGAGCCATGTATCTCGGTACCGCTTAAAAACAGCTAATACATCTGGCTACATCTTTCCCACATCAAATATCCGTGATCGCCTAAACTCACATGCATAAAAGCGCACACAATTCCGTGTTCTCTCTCCACGGATGTTATGATTTGATGGCCCAGTACTCATTGTAGCCCACTCTGATAAGACCTAATAATAATAATAATAAGTTACTGTCATACATAAATAAGTAATGTCAGCCTGAATTACTCGCATGCGTCCCCAGTGAAAATCACTGACATGCATGGGAAATACGGCTTCTACAAGCCGTAGACTCAGGGACCAGAATTCGGGATGGCGGACCGTCACAATGGCGATATTTCGGAGTGGCGGCCTGTAACTGTTGGTTAAATGGCCAGTTCGGTTGGTATTCAGATAACTGGGGCTTTACTGGTATAATGCAATAGCACCACCCAGCGGTGAAACCCATACACGTTTACACGAAAAAAATTACCCACTCTAAACATTTAGAAATTTTTGTACACGAACTCACCCCTACTTCACATGGCACCAAACCAACGTATGTATCTTGTTTAGTTTAAGCACTCATATTGTACAAATAAGCTTATAGAGAATAAAGTAAGGCCCTTTAGCAGCAACACTATCTTTAAATAGACGACAGTATTTTTCTGTTACCTCCTCACCTGTGTGCTGGGCCTTGAACATCTGCAAAAAAAAGTCTGTAAAAAGTTTTCTTGATTATTGATAGCCTACTGACCAATTAATTTAAGAAGTAATATTATGACACTGAAAATAAAAGCCTTAAGGTATGATTGTATTGTCCGCAGTGGGTTTCTTTACCTTAGAGCACATGTGCACATTTTTATGCCACCTTTCAAAGATTCTGGTCTGACATAAAAAAAACTGGATATCACTGAAGATTAATGACATTCAAACATTTGATATCTTTTTATATAGATCATTTGAATTGATCCGTCTCTGACATAATAAATATAATCTTTCTCATGGGTAAAAACCATAATCATTGTGGCAGGTGGAGGAATGGTGCGCCCTCCTTTAACTGGTTTATTAATGATTTTAAGTTGTTTTCTTGGTCACTAAAAAAATGAAAAAAAAAAAAGTGTCAACTTTTCTCAATTCTTGTTTTGAATTATGATTCTTGATTTGTATCTTGATGTTTTTTGCTAAAATGTGTTAAATTTTGTATGTCTGGTGTTTTAATTTTTAACTTACCTTTCATAATTCTTATGTATGTATATATAACTCTGCCTCGGTCTATTTTATTTCGTTCATATATTTATTTTTCTCATCTTCATCAAGGTTGACAATTATTTTAATCTGTATCTTTATAGTAGGAACATCCTCTAAGAAATGTTATATGTTATGTTCAATAATTCCAATGTATGTATTTTCTTCTCAGTATCTGTCAGTATGTTGTATCTTCTGAGCTCTCATTAACTCAACATGACCTCATGTATTTTTTTTTAATTGATTTAAGAGACTTTTCCTCAGGAAAGTTTATCTCACCTCTTGGGGTGTCGTCTGTTTAGGGCCCTTGATCATGTTCATTACTCTCTTGTTAGGTGTTAGCAGACTGGGTTCTCCTTCCATTAGTGTTGCTTCTCACGTTGTCGTGTTATGTAAAGATGCTGCAAACGTGAAATCAAACGTTAGACATTTGAATTACAGGTATTTTGTTTATCACAAAGGTTTGTTTGTGTCTCAGTAGCATCACAGGGTGCTAGTGTGTGCTAACATTGGTCTGTCATCATGTTTTCTTGTATTTTTTTCCTTAATCTTCACGGTCTGCTTAAGACAGATGTTAAAAGATGCTATTGTGACAAACTGACAAATGTTATGCTGCTTAAGTTGCAGAATATGTTACATAATATTCATGTCTAAGATAGAAAGTAAAACCATAAAACCACCACGATATCTTGTATAAATATATATTTTCCAGGTGTTAAAACACCTTCATGTTAATAATACAACTAACGTTAGCTAGCTAGCTAGCTATGCTAC
Organism: Epinephelus fuscoguttatus; assembly: GCF_011397635.1. Lineage (NCBI taxonomy): Eukaryota > Metazoa > Chordata > Actinopteri > Perciformes > Serranidae > Epinephelus > Epinephelus fuscoguttatus. The sequence goes on from NC_064756.1 coordinate 2,827,201, forward strand.
ACATGGCTAACTGTATAACATTAATGTTATCAGACGATCTTTAGTCCCTTTAGTTCGTCAACTCAGCACCAACAGACTTATCTTACTAGCTAACATAAAGCTAACGTTAAATGTTTAGCTAACCTAGCAGTTACATGCTAATATTCGCTATGTTAGCTAACGTTCATTTACATTAGCAGTTAACAGCATACAGCCATGATTTTCGAGGCTTTTATGTGTAACTAACTTATTGTTAATTAATTGATTGATTAATTAATTAATTAATTGGCTAATTAATTAACATTTAACAATTAAAGTTTGCGCTACTTACGAGCTCTGAGTGGAAGAGTCGGTTATTTTGTCGCTGACATGTACCGTCACACGGTCAGCTGAGAGCGGTGGTCTCTCCTGGACCAAACGGTCACCGTTACATTTAAAATAACGGTAGAGGGCACGCGCGCATGTTGGAATGGCAAATGCTGCATTTAAGGCTGCTCGTAAATTGCGCTTGGCACTGTTATATCAGCTATCAGGCGGGGATGCTCATGACTGACAAATGTGTTATGTCATTTTAAGAGACTCAGAATTCCCACAGTCGTGAAGAGAAGGAAGAGCGATATTTTGCAGGTCTGGAAAGGTCAGTTTGGAGATGGTGAGTTAATATCGCGACTCTGCTGTTTTAACATTACTGTTGCTTCTTTCTTAGTCCTGCTCTGAATTTCTTCTTTTTTAAATAATCCATTGTAAAATTTACAACATTAGTTCTCTGAGAATCTCTTTAACATTCAGCAAAAATCAATGTTGTAACTGAAAAATCCCTAATCGAATCGATATAAAATCGAATTGGAAAATCTTATTGAATCGGCACCTTGTGAATCGAATTTGAATAGATTCAGGAAATCAGTGGCGATACCCAGCCTTAAAACCTAATAGCCACAAAGTAAGGCTCACCTGTACATGCTAACAGTGAACGCTAACATGCTAAATGTTCAAGTGAGCATGCTAACAGTCATACATGAACATGTAGTTCTTCACATGGTTTCATCATGCTGATTGCTGCTGCTACAAAATGATTCACACAGTAAGTGATCTGAGAAATGATTTCCTTTGGTGACAAGCTTTATTTATTCCATGGGCTCCTTCTGCAGGTCATATATTGGTTATATTAACAGACACTGGCATTACTTCAACTATAAAATGAATTTATAAATGTTATAGAGAATAAATTTGAATCAACACATCACAACTTCACTTTTAATTCTTTTAACTAGTTGCACATTTTGTGATAGAGCCCAAATATAAACGGACATTGTTGTTGAGAGAATACTAACAGAAGGTTCAGTATGCAGGAGTGTTTGTTTTTAAAGAGTGTTTATCAAACACAAAAATCTTTATATGTTGTCAATGTTAGCATATTGCATTCACTTCACAAATAAAAAAAGCCCTGTCTTTCTGAGTAATTTTTTCTGTTTTTCGGAGTAATTTATTTATTATTCTGTTTTTTGGTGTAATTTTTTTCTGGTTTTCGTGTTAATTTTTTTTCCTGAACGAGGAGACGAGATACTTCAAAATCTTGGGAGAAGCTCCCACCTGGCACCTGCAAGTGACCCCTGCATCCATGGTGACTCTTTGCATCTGTGCTCCTGCTCCTAGACAGTTTCAGCTACAGGATCAGTAAGGGTAAGGCACATAATTAGTTACACACAGGGTATGATAATCTAGCTATGTTTTCCACTGCTTCTTTCCAGTGTGCCTATCGCTCAGTGTAACAGGTTAGGTTAGTAACGGGTTGTAACAGCATTAGCTGACAACTGAAATCATGCCCATACACGTTTGTCAGCTAAAACACAAAAAAATACCCTGAAAAACAGGGAAAAAATTACTCAGAAAATCAAAAAGTATTACTCAGAAAAACAGGGCTTTTTTTGTTTGTCAAGTGAATGCAATACGCTTCCGTACATTGTTGATAGTGAACACAAAAAGGAATTTAGGGAGTGTCTTCTTCTCCAACACTGACACACTCCCCAGATAATCAAAAAGGAAATTTCAAGAAGAAAAATGTATTAAGTCCCATAACTAAAGGAAGCTCAGAGAAAAGCTTTGTCGCATTTCCATGACTGTTTCTAACGTCTATCTATTCAGTGTCATGTGTTTTAAATAGGATCTATGCAGTGTTAAGACCAAATCAGTCGGCCAGCAGAGGCTGCAAGTGCCACACTGAGTTACCACGGCTTCATGACTCTGCATTAACACATAGAGCTCATTACATTGTCTCATTAGTGTTTAGTTTTGTAAATATTTAATCAGTGACTTAAATGTACTATCTCCACAGACCGAAGCTACCATGCAAAGCATCACAGCAACGCCTGCCTACAATATTTCATACTGGTTGTAGAAAGTATATCTGCAGTTAGCGAGCAAATTACTACAACAAGGAGGAAATGAATGCACCATAAACTGGCTGTTTAAGTCGTTTTTTTATTTATTCATAGTGTTTAAGCATTGTTTTACAGATGAACATTTTATTAAGTCATACAGCAGAAAATTCCATCAAAAATTAATCTGTTGATTTGAGGTCGAACAGAATTCCCACAGTAGCAGTGTTCATCATTTCCCCCCAGTTCAGCCCATATCTTCACATGAATTTGTATTAAAACGTTTAAGACAATGGTTTAAAGTATAAAAAGAAAAAACGAACTTACAATACATCGTTTTAAAAGATATCTAATAAAGCACATCTTAAAAGCCGTAAATCTGAATTTTTTTAAATGTTCCTAAGATGTCCAAAATAACTGTACATTCACATCTGGGCAGTGACCTCTAAATCCACCTGTATGATGACAACAGACAACATTTAAAACAATATTTACATAGTTTATGACTTCCACCATGACTTCTATCTGTACATGTGAGGTCAGAGGTGTGTTCATGTTCACAAGTCTATGTCATGGCGTTGAATGTCCCGTGGAAGCCGTAGGGTATGTTGACCGGCACTGCAGCCCTGCCCAGCTCCTCGAACGTTTTGGCATCTAAAACCAGGAGGAACGTGCTCCGGTCCTGAAGAGAATGAAGACACAAACAATGAGAAACAGTTTGTTTAAAGCTTTCCAGAGACAGACATCACGGTTCAATTAAAATTTTACATAAGACTTGATGAACAGGGTTCCCAAGGTCATGGAAAACCTGGAAAAGTCATGGAATCAATAAAAGGCATTAAAAGTTTTGATGGAATTTTGTTGTGTGTAATAAAGTAGCTAAAGTAATCTTCCATGAGTACCTTCAACATATAACGGTAAATTATTTTCTATAGCCGACGACAAAACGTGGCTTTAATACGCATCGATGTGTGACAACGTTCTGTTTACCATTGCATACGTTTCGTCATTCTCCCCCATTATCCATCTCTTCCTTCATGTATGCAAGCTAGCTGAAATTATGTTTGAACAGACCTGACATGTTTGAAAAACCCCAGGCAAGTGGGCCAGAAAAACAAATTGTGGGTCCTTGAAAAGTCATTTAAAAGTTTTGATTCTTTATCCATGAAAATGTGCGGGAACCCTCTAACTGTACGTTCAAACCAACAGCGACCAGAGCTTCCAAAACGGCGGAAGCCATTCATTTTCAATGAGAGCACGGCGACTTGGGCGACCTGGTCATCAGCCGCGCATCTTGGGCAACCAAAGTGACCGGGGCGGCTCCGGAGGGGAGTTAAAACTCGTTTTACTCTATGGTAATGAGCTCTGACGCGGTTTGGCGACAACCAGTCGGATTGCTGACGTGCGTCGATGAAGTGGGTCCCAGAGAACAAGCCATGTAACTTTGGTTCCTACAGCACACTTGTTCCGACAATGGATAGGGAAGTTTATTACTTGCGTTCGCGCCCAATCAGTCCTTTATAATGCATCGCTGTTCAGTTACAGAGATAAAAAGAATGAGGCTTGGGACGGCGTCACAGAGGTAGTTGGTTGGTCTGGTGAGTTTTAAAGTGTGTAATGTTCGTAATAGAGGAGAATGGTAGGCTAATGTTGCGACGTAGCATGTAAGTCTTCCTGGCTTGGTTTCTGTTTTCATTGACCAAACATCACTTTCTGTAGGCCAACTGTGAGCTTTTTGACTGGACGACAGCTAGCAGCAACTACGCTGCTTTCAAGCCAGTAGTCCGCTTTGCGACATGCACGATCAAACATACAGTAGCAAATTCATAAAGTGTATCTCTAAAGGTATTGTGACCTGTAGCCTACTATGAGTGTGTTTAAAACAAGACTTAAAGTTTAATATTACCATTACAAAATGAAAAACTGAGGCACGGTCCCTTTTCGAAAATCTTTAACTGACCTTATTGGGTGTGATGACCACAGACATGATGACACCATCATCCTCCTCTGTGGCGTTAGGGGAGGGTACGAAGACTGGTTCAGAGGGATAAAGACCAGGTTGTTCCCACACCTGTGAGAAAATGTAGGCGTTACTCTGGAGTCACACAGTTCAAGTTCTTACAAACATACTTTAACATTCTCTAAATATTAAGGACTGTTACTGATCATATAAATGTACTGCGATCACGTGCTACTACTTTTCACCTGAGAATGATTTTTGTTTGACTTGTAGCGAAGACTGGATGCTATTTTAGCAGCTACAATGTTGGAAACATCTTTGAGAGACAGACACCAAACGTACCTTCATGTGTTTCTCCTGGAGGTCCATCTTGATCAGTGTGTCTCCTACGAGATGTCTGAAGCCGCAGCCGTAGAAGTAGCGGTAGGGGTGGGTGTTGTATTTGGCATAGTTGATCTGAGGGAACTCCAAGCCTCCATATTGATGAAGATCCTCTCCGTGGAGGTCCTCGTGGGTACAGAAGACCTGGACAGAGAAAAACAGCAACATGGTTAATGACACACACTAATGACACATTTCAAAAATTAACTGATTCAGTTAAAGGTATCCATCCTCAACAAATAAGTCATTAAGATAAAATCAAAGGCTCAAGAAGAAAAGGTTTCTCGTCCGTTGGTATTTTGAGGTGTCACCCCTGAAAAATTTGAGTTTCAGAGACTTTAGTTTGCTGCCCTCTGGTGGTTGTTACAGGAAGCACAAAGGTTGGTGAGGCCAGCAGACTGTACAAGGTGGTGAGGAGGGAGCGCTCTGCTGTAGGGTGAAACTGGACAGTCTGGAGTCAGAGAGCACGATGACGCACAAAATCAAAGCCATCGTGTAGGGTCAGGTGGTATGGCTTAAAATAATATCGAAGTATTTTTCAGTTGTATCCTGATGTTTTGAAATCTTCTCTAAAGAACTGTAAACTACTAAAATACAGAATTATAGAATAAACTACAGTTACAAAGTCAAATGAACTGTTTTAATATAGTTAAATAGAAATACTGTAATAACGCTAAAAATAACTGTTAGAATAAAGTTAAACAAATACTGTCAGAATAAAATCAAAAAATGCTATTACAATAAAGTAAAAATACACCGTTACAAGTTAAACAAAGTACTCGGAAGTTAAATTAAGTATTTTCATACTAAAGTTAATTAAAGAACTATTAGAACAAAGTTACTACGTCATTACTATGTGGCGTTTCAACCTGATGCCATCCGGCAGTGCATCATACCGCCGCGACAGGTGCCATTCGGCTGACTGGTGACATATCATAGTTATGTCTGGCTGCATTACAGACTGATCCTGCCCACTGGCAAGTCTCATGCCAGTGGCCTAAAAAACAATGACACGTCCATTTATACTTTATTTTCCCAATGCAGTGGCTTTATACATCCAACATGGAACAAGCCACAATACATTGAGGTTATGTGGTATCGCCCACCCTTACCGTCTTGGATATATTTCCCTACAACAAGCTGTTGGAGATGCGCGGCTCATCCAGGCACTGGATCATCTCACCCGGCTGCAAACCTTTATACTGCTACTGCAACATCTGACTTTCAGGTTCAGACAAGCTTGACTCAAAAATGACTCTCACAGTCTCCTGAGCATTGATACCTGTAGATCACGTTGGCTGCCTACCTTGGTCTTGTCAATTCTCACAGCAGTGGCTGTGCTGCTGGGCCGGTTCAGGTTCTGGTTGTAGGGTGTGTCCACGTCCACGTTGAGAGGCAGAACGAAACGCCGTGGGAAGACTCTACACAAGGTGTTATACACCTGATGGGAAAATATCTTTTCAGTCTCGGCAAACCAAACTCTTGACTTAAGTTAGACAAATCCTGGAGTGTAGAACTTGTTGGATATTGACATTTACTAAACCTGCTGACCTCATCGAGATCTTCTCCAGACTTTCGCAGGTTTTGGATGTTGTAGTTGGCGATTGCCTGGCCGTCATCTGAAGCACACATATCTAAGATCAGGAAGCCGTCCTCCTCGTATGCGTTGATCTGGTGGAAGGTCGACAGCGGCTTGGCGATATACTTGATGGAGCTTAACTGAAACACAGGATTAAACAGAAGAATTAATTAATTTTATTGACAGTACAAGCACAGTGAACAGACTGCGTTTCAGAGAACTCGGTGTTTCCTGTCAGAGCCTCACCTCTCCTGTCTGCTTGTGAATCAGGTGGAAGATGGTGTTGAGTTTGGGGTCCCAGGAAAAGCTGTGACTGATGCTTTTCCCCGTCAGCTTACTGGTCACTATCTTCAGCAGGTCCATCTTGATGGGCTGCTCGATGAACACCACGTAGTTCTCAGACATCGCTGTCATGGATTGAGAAGATTGTATTAGTTTCTGTTCAGATTTCGGGTGAAGGTGGTGGAGAGGTCAGACGTACATTTTCACTAAAAGTGTCAGTATTGAAGTCTGGTTTAGAATAGAGAATAGAATGTAGTCCCCAGTCAATCAATAAATCTATGTTTGCCATTTTACGTCAAGGAGTTCAAGACAACTGCATTTTCTTCATAATTTTAAGATAACCCGGCATTACTAATTAATGTAGCAACACATCCTCACTCCGACCTCGTCACATATTGTCACCTGGTCATGGACTTTCCACATCAACATATAACATGAGTTTAGGCCTTACAGTCTTACAGGAAGTGAACACTTGCCTCCTGGGTGAAAGTCTGTGGTTGTTGGACCCATCCACCAGCCTTCCTACCTACCCTATTCGGACTTCCGCCGCATTAACCTTCATTGTTGTGCCGCCATGTTTCCCCCTGACATCACTAGGCACTGTTAAACAATAACAGGCGACCTGCCGCTTATCACGCCGGCATGAAAGGATATATTTTTTTTGACGGTGTCTGACACTGGAAGTCAATGACCAAGCGCTGGTATTAAACAACTTCGGAGTGAGACAGCGTTTGTTTAGGATGTTCTGGTATGGCGCGTCACTTTCATAAACTGTAAAAATAGACGCAGAGACCATGACATCAAACATTAGTTTGTGAACTTCTGTTTTGAAGAATTTGAGTTTTTGGAGCCAGAAATAACCGTATGTGGGCGAGAGGAGCAAAGGGATGGATCTGACTGAGACGCTAAGGACAATATCTGCAAACAACCTGCCACACAAAGTGGCCCCACCCTCCATGATGCATAACCTTAAGTCATGTCATGGAGGAGGACATTAACTATTTTAGCCTGGTTCCAGACCATAGACCCCGCCCATTCAACTGAGTAGGCTTGCATCTCTGGTCTGGCATACTGCAATGAATTTGCGATTTATCTCGTCCAAACGATGGACGGACCAATGAACACCGGGGGTGGGGACGGGTCTAGCGATTAGCCAATCAGCGCTACGCTGATGGCGACCGCTACAGATCCTACAGACCACATTAACAATGCTATTGAGGTATTTCGCCACTACTCGCGTTAATAGAGGACCAAATTAAGGAAGCTGCTAAACTGGATTTAAGGGCGATGCAGCTGGGCGTGCACGACGACGGAGACATTTTAAACGGGCAATGCTCGCTTGTTTTCGGCACCCCCGAGGCATGGATACTAATGACGTCAGATTCTGGGTGAGTCGTTGATCTCTACTGATTGGTTAGGGAAAAATCAAATTCCCTCCCCCTTGTGATTCGCCTTCAATGGAAACCATGTCAGACTGAAGGTTCTGGGAGCTTCAGTCTGACACTCAGGCTATAACTATTTAATTATTAAAACTGTGAACATGTTTATTTCTGCTGTAAAGCTGTGCATCGGGGGTCTGTGGGGACTGACTCACTCTTGAAGCCAGCCTCAAGTGGACATTAGTGGAACCAGTTTTTGGCACTTACGCATCGGCTTCATTTTTTAGCCCCATCACTTGTGTCACTTACATGGATCGTGCCTTTTCAAATTAAAGTCAGTGGTTGTTGGACTCATCCACCACCCCCCACCTGCCCTACTCGGACTTCCTCTGCATTAACTGTCATTGATTCAGGGGTAAACATGGTGCAACAACAAAGGCAACCGGCCACGTGTCATGCCAACGTGAAAGAGCAGGATTTTCATCAGTGTCTGACGTTGGAAGTCGACGACTTCGGAGTGAGACTGGGCTGAATCTTAGGACACATTATATAACAGTGTTTTAGAGTGGCTTCATTAGACTGACACTTGTCACACAGAGAAGAAACAGAGAGGAACCATTTCATTATCTTAGATTTAGAAATATGCAACTATGTGCTATTTTAAATGGCATTAGGCAATGTTGCATCATCCACCAACATCTGACTGCTCATTCAAAGCAGTCTAGAACCGAGCCTGCTGCACAGCCAGCTGAGTTTTATGAGACGACTCCTGCAGTTAAATACTTCTCAAATGTCTCTATAGTCGAGGCTCATGGGTGACAGCTGTGAGTACTTTGATTTGACTGTGTGAACTCACCAAAGCTGTGGTAGTAGGATGGTTTACTCTTGTCCACTGAGGGAATAGTGCACAGCACTGTGGCTCCCTCCAGGGTCTCCCCAGCTGTTTTTTTGGTCGGCGGCACTCGGATGATGTTGTACCTCGCTCCTGTCAGCACAGATACAAGTAGTTTGTTGCTAAAGGTAATCAGACACGTGGGGAGTGGTGTACTGCACTTATGTATTGTGCAGTGATACAGAATGTGGTGATGTGTGAATAAACTGATTGGATGTTTCCTAAATTACCTTTACGGGTGTATGAATTCCCCATGTTGTAAGTTGTTCCATCGGGCTCGGTGTGAGGGTGTGCGGTCGCTCCGTTCACAGCGATGAATTTGCTCCAGTCCACCTGACAGGAACAAACACATCAACTGTTTCATTAACTCCTTGTTTTATGATCATTATCCTGCAGCTAATCACACAGTGAGGAGCAACAGTAGCCTGCAAGCCTGCTGTAAAGTCACAACGTTGTGTTAGTTTATGACTTGCCCTCGCCATCATGTGTAAAGCAGCAGGTCAATAAAACTAACTGCTGTCCACAGATATGCCTCTGCACAATTATCAGCTACAACCACAGCACTCATAACTACGTTCATGTTACCTTTTCAGTCGTCTCCAGTGTCTCGGGGTCCACCTTGTGCATGTTATTGGTTTCCGTGCTGACGTAGTAATCGCCTTTGTAGGTCACAAAGCTCACGTTGGCGTTATCTGTGGCGTCTGAAGGGGAAAAAGAAGATGGCAAAAGTCAGCATAGGACAACCACAGTAATAACTCTATTCACTCATATTCTGTCTCTCACATACCTTCAGGTGTATGGAAGAGAATTTACACTGTGTAAGGAAATTAAACAACATCTAATGCCCCTTTTCCACCATAATTAGCGTGTTTAGAACACGGATAAACCTGCTGAAACACCACATTCTCCCTTCGACCTCGTCACATGTCCACATTTGGTCATGGACTTTCCACGTCCACATATGGCGTCCAAGGTACCCTGGGTGTGTTGGTTGTTGACGTTCTGGGACGCCGTGTCAACTTCAGCCTGTTACATGCATTGTCTGTTTTCAAAATACACTTCTGTTTTCTTCTGTTGTCTCTTTCAAAATAAAAGCACTATGTCGGTGCAGCACTGCGAATTGACATTTTTTGCATCTCGCTAGTAAAGGGGCTAAAATTAACGCATTCCCCGGGGTGTTGTGTTTCCATCAATGCTGATCAGAGCCAGGGCTGATAATTACCCATGACTACTGCAGAGTCATTTGACCCGGGTCTAACCTTTCCCATTCCATTAAAAACCCAGATGTTAGTGAGGTTTTTTTGTGCGGTGGAAAAGGGGCTTAATTTTCTGCCTGAACACAGTCTTGTTCCTTTTAATAAGATGTGATAAAAAAAAACTCACCTGGGAGTTCGAATCTTGACAGGAAGCGCTGGAAGAAGTTCTTACAGGGGTCCGGCATGGTGATGGTGCCAAACTCCGACACTACGATGCGGTTATGCTCCTTGTTGGCTTTGTAACTGTCACTGGACAGGAAGCGGCTTTTGTACGTCACCTGTCCGTTGGATAGTTTGAACTGGTGCAGCAAAGCCATGCCATCGAACCAGTGGTTGAACCTGATGAGAGCAGAGAGGAGGAGAGGAGTCAGCTCTGTGACGCAGCGGCAGATGTATCAACAATTTAAGATCTTAAACCCACTTTTGGTTTCCGATCTCAAACTTCCCAGGCCCATTTCTGAGGAAGCTTCCATTGATCCATTCTGGGATGTTTCCAGTGATGACGGTGCTGATGGGCTCGGGGGTCTCCTCCACTGACCTCACAATCTTCTCAATGGAGGGCAAACCGTGCACATCTGTGAAGTGTGTGATGTTCTTCCTGCACTTTGACATTTTGAAGGCTGAAAAAAAGATTAACAAACACTTCAGCAAGCAAAACTTTATCATACAGCACATTTCATTCCAGGTGGAAGTCGCAGGCACAAAACAAAGTGGCAACTGACTGTTAAAGTGAATCAAATCTATTAAACCTAAGAATAAAATCTCATGTTAAACTAATTAAGATGAAGAATAAACCAATAAAAGATACAAAGACATGTGACTCAGAACTAATTAATGTTAAAATTATATAGAATACTAAGAGTAGACCATTTAAAGAGGAGAGAGGATGATATATATGAATTAAAATAAAACTAAAGACACAATTAAATAAAATAAATGGACCAGTAACAAATGATGAGTAAAACCAACAAAAAAAGAAAATGATAAAAGATAAAAGTAATAAAAGTAAAAGCACACCTGAGTTTAAACCCAAAAAGAAATAACAGTAAAATAAAATAAAAACAAAAACAATAGAATAAAACCAAAAAAGCAATATAAAATAAGTTTAAAAAAATCAAATCAAGTTAGAAAATAAAATAGAGTAAAATATTTAAAAAAAAAAAAAGAAGAAAATAAGAAAAAGTCAATTAAATTAAAGTAAATTAAAATAAGTTAAATTAGTCAAACCAGGCTTCTGAAACTTGTGGCTAAAAAGCAATGTCTTCAACTTAACTTTAAAGATGATACTGTTGGGCACTCCTAATGTCATCAGGTAAAATGTTCCAGTGGCTTGGAGCATATAAACTAAAGGCACCTTCACCCATATTCATGGAGACCCGGGGAATAACCTGGCGACCCGTTCCAGGTGACCTTAGGGGTCCAGCTCGCTCATAGCTCACAAGCATGGCAGAGATATCAGATGCCTGACCATGTAAAGCCTTAAAAACAAGCAATACCATTTAAAATAAACTTTAAAATTTACCAGAAGCCAGTGAAACTAAACTACCCATGTAAGTGAAAACTATATAAACGAGGTACATTGATATCAGTTAAGAAAATAAGTGATGCAAACTGACGCTGTGCAGAGCTGCTTCAGTCAGATGTTTACCTGTGTTGGTCGTCATCGCTGCAGCTTTGTCTCTTTGTCACTGCTGTTTCTCTAAAGTTGGCACAGCTTTATACTGACAGTGCCCCCCCCCAATAGAAACAGTCCAACAGTCCAATTAGTAGACAAGCACTCCATGATTTCATGCTTACATAAGCCTCTACAAAACAGTACATGGTGATCACAAGACGATAATCGCTCCATCGTACTGACAAGTGGCAAAACCCCCGTCGCAGCAGTCACCAAGCACCGCAAATAGATCTTTGCTCCACATGGTGATTTATCATTTCATTTGTCATGGTGAACAGCTGTTTGGGAAATTCTGTAACCTTTATAATTAGGGGGGAAAAAAAGCGCGAAATCAAGTGTGACCAAAACATCAAATCTGTTTTTATCTCTGGTTCTGCAAACTTCTGTTTCTAGAACAATGAAAGGAATTTTCCTCCACTAACTGGGATTTTCCTGTCAGGTTTAAGTGGAGCACTGGCAAAATGAAAGCCTGATATCTTCTTGACACTGTACAAATCACAGATGTATGTCACTCATAAAGAGGAGTACTCAACATTTTATGGTTTGTGTGGGAACACTGGGAGGTGGATCAGGTTACTGACGGCACAAAGTGCAGTGAGTCAGGGAGTCGTGGGGAGGTCAGTTGATACGCAGGTGGGTCACTGATATTTGTTCGTTATACACACCTCCAAAACACTTTTCAGCGGTGGGGTTTCTGTGAAGTACTGGAAAGTTTAGTTGATTCAAAACACACATTACACACACATTAAACACACATTAACCACACATTACACACACATTACACACCAGTGTTAATTTTGACAAGAATTTTTAATTTCATTTTAGTTTTAGTTAAAATTTAGTCAGTGGAAATCAGTTTTAGTTTTAGTCTCATTTTAGTCTGTTGACATAATTTGACAGTTTTGTTATACTGTAATAGATTTTGCAAAAGGGTGTTTGTCATGGTAGTAAAAACTCCATTGTAAGCATACCTTTAACTGTGTGTTTAGTCATTTAAACTAAGAATGTACCATATTACTTTTGTATAATAAAAATGAATGTCGAAGGCTTGTTAGAAAAAGTGCAATACATAATCATGTCCTTCACAGGTTCTTGTTTATTTTCTGTATATTTGTACAACAAATGATTTACAACCTGCAAGAATAACGCTCCAGTCCTCTTAAGATATCAAAAGATCATAACAGCTTAACTGTTATGCCCATTTTAATTTACTATTTTCTTACAAGGGCATCAAAACACATTTAATCATATGCCCATTTTAATTCAGTGTTTGTTGAAGGACCACCAGGATTACAGCGCCCCTCCAAGGGCTGCAACGGTCATATGTAACTTCATTGTTTATGCTGCCCGTGTGTTCAGAAGCACACAAAAAAAAATTATGATATGTTATGATAGTTATGATAAAATAAAAAAAAATATTACAGACTGACAACCACTGTCCAATGTCTCATGTTAATTAATTAACACTATGTCAGCTTTTTATAATGCCTTGTTTTGTTTTGTTTTTGTTTGTTTTTTTGCTGCAGCGCTGTCTCCAGTTGAAAGCTGTGATTTGCTGAATACATTCTACAATTAGGCTTAAAATTAGGCATTTTAATAAAAAACAACTTAAGAATAAAAGAAATAAACACCAAAATAATTAGTGGAAACTGAATGAATGAATAAACATTGGAAGTGGTTCAGCCGCAGTCCCGCTGGCTGGCGCGGTCACTGTAGAGATTACATAAATTTTTTATTATTAACAAAATGTTTTTTTATTGACCGTATGAATGGTTTCGTTTTCAAATAAATATTTGGAAACGAAAATGTATGCTTTGGTTTACTTTTACAGAGTTTTACAGGCGTTGTTGTTCCCAGCTTCCCGCTGTGGAGCCAAGGGTTGTGTGGCAAAACTGGACGTGCACCGCCACCGCACGGAGGGCGGGGGGAGGTCATCCAATCAGAAAGATAGACTGAGAGTTTGAATTTGAGTTTAGATAATTAAATGGTTAAAAAGGAAAACAATCAAGGCACTGAGGACTTTCCTTCTTTCCTTCTTTTATTGTTCATTGTTTAAAAGCACACTGAAGAAGCTTTATCAGCTCTCACCTGGTGTTATCTGTATCAACACATGTGCTAAGGGTGAAACAGAGGGCACGGATTTCTAGAGCAGTGAGTCCTCCACGGAGCAGGAGTAGAAGCAGTAAATAAATGTAAATGACACCAAAATCACTGACAAGGCAGAGTGAGACGGCCTTATTAATGTTGGTACTGTTCTTCAGAAACTGACTCCTCTAGAAATCAGGGTTTCCTGCAGTGGTGTTGGACCCTTTTATCTCAAACACAGACCACCTCCCCTGACTTTTAAACTGAACACACATTAATGAAATTCAGCAGGAAATCAAACAAGAGGAGAGGAGCAGAGGCAGCAAAGGCCACTAACTTACCACTAAATTATTCAGGGGTTGTGTCACAGTCTGAGTGGCTTACCACCTTGGCTAAACAACCCTTTGGGAGAAACCCTGCAAACACCCTTACTTCCTGTTCCAGGAACAGGCACTCTGTCTATCTATTCGACCGCTTGTTAGTAACAGGTAACTTCAACGAAGTAAGGAAATGTCGGAGGGTATTCTTCTTAACAGGTTAGTGTCAGTCAGGTTTCGGTAGTTAGGATACCACCAAAGGTTTGTCATTTTCTGTACAAGATCAAGGAGGGTAGGGACGTCATCGCCAAGAATGACGGCATATTGCCAACTTCGGAGCTGAAGCTACTGCCAAACAAAAGCCTGCCACCTTTACCCAGTCAGCAGTTGGATACATGTGCTCATGCCCATGAACGCAACGTCTGCAGGTCTTGTTTTTACTCCAGTTTTCATTTGGCACTAGGCTGGACAGAACCACTGAAAAACAAACTCGTGTCTTTCCACAAAAACAACCATGCACCCTGCAGCGGTCACAACTGTGAGTGAAGATCAAACATGAAAACAGAAGCAGAACTAAACCATTTCAGGGGGAACACCACTAAATTAAGATTCTAATAATATATTTCCATGTCCTATAAAAGTTAAATCAGGGTTTGTAAACATGAGCTGCTCTGTCAAAGCCACAGTCTCAAACTTGTGATGTCATCAAGTGCAAATTCAGTTTACCTTCTTATTTCTCTTTTGTTTTTTGGAAACTTGATTTCCCTTTTTTTAAGAGAGACATGACCGTGTATCCCCCCCAACTATGGAACATTCCCCTGGGTGCTCTCATTCATCTAGAACATCTTTCCTAATTCATTTTCAGTGGATAGGTTCCAGACTTCATGCTCGATGACATCCCAAATTAGAGCTTTAGCACTTTAGCTTCAGATTTGGGGTTGAGCTGAGAAAGAATGATTGTGTTGACAGACATTATGTAAGCAGACCTAGTTCAACTGCGACTTTGTGTTAGTTATTTTATTTTGCTCCCTTCATAAATTCGTCTGGAACATCATGACCGTAGCCATCCACTCTGACATGAGGTGACAGGATCACTAAAACACCAACAATCAGCTCAGTGTTAACGATCACTCGGGATGCTTCATATCCCTAAAGTCTTTACAGCCTAAACTAAAAGCTTATGTAAAACCATGAACCATAATAAATGATAAAAGTGTTTAAATTGTGTCAAATTCAAAACATCGTCCTCTATTTGTTAAGGCTGTGTAGCTTTGTGCGAAGCTAAGCTAATCTTCTCCTTGATAAGTTCCGTATTAAAAAGGCACAAACATGAGACAAAGATTTATTGTCTCATTTGAGTCTCAGAAATAACGCTAATAAGTCGTCCAGCAGAGTCACGATGAGTCTTGGTAACAAAGCAGTGAATTATATCATCATTAGCGGGCAATAAAAGTTCTTTTTTTTTGAAAACTTATTATACGGTGCATCACAGGCAGTCAATCTGTCCTTTCATACATTATTTTGTTATCAGCGCAGACAAGTGGAGCAGAAAATGGAGGGAAAACCCAGCTGCTCTTTGCCCAGCACGTTGGATGCCTGTGGCGTGAAGCCCTGTGGGCCGTACGCTTCACAAAGATCCACTTTTTATCCTGTACATAAATGATATCTGTGATGCACTGCCATTGCTTAAGTGTGTCCTCTATGCCGACTACACAAGTTTACATAGCTCCGGAAAAGATCTTGGGCAGCTCTTGTGTGCAGTGGAAAAGGAATTAGAGACCCTCAAGAAGTGATGCTGCGTGAAACGTAAATAACAGAAGTGATCTGCACATCCTTTCTGACCCATACTCTGAAGACAAGATATTTATTATTCAAATTCTGTTGTTCTGATGTTGGAAGATCAACTTGCAACCATTGGCGAGTTTCCTGCTACGTGCCAATATCTATCTTTGTGTCGGACAGTTTCAGGTATTTTTCCTAAGTATAGTGTAGAAAATGAGTAGACTAAATCCATTCAATTATCTCATGAATCTCAGCTGCAGTCTCTTATCAATATGGTTGTATTTTTGGGCCCAGAAAACATGATGGTCTCACTTGTCTTTTGTTTGCCTGTCCTAACTTTCTTTGGAATTTGAAGCAGCATCAAATTCAGAATGAGTGTATATTTATATAAAAACAATAAAGTTTATGAATACGAATATTAAATCTTGTCTATGGACTGTATTCAATTGAATACAGGTCAAGAAGAAACTGCAACTCAGACCAGCTTCAACTTTTGACATCATTGTTTCGTAGGTGTGGTGTCACTGTGCATAACGTTATCTTTAAGGAAACTTCGGTTCACCTCGAGGGTACGAAGGCTTTTCCCAACAGGGCTCAGATGTTTTTATATCTCAGTAGGTTATCTACACTGTCACTACTGTTTGGGAGCAGCCAGATGGTGAGCTGCGTTGATAAACTGTAATTGCTTACGTCTAGTTTCTGACTTTGTCTGTTGCTCAGGAGCACATGAGAGAAATCTAGGTTGATGAGCAGTGAAATGGGTAATGTATACAGCGTTACACAACCACTACGTCCTGCACTGATGACATAGTCCCTGTCAGAGACGCATCAGCACGCATTCATTTACACTACAAGACACATGTGGTCAAATACGTCCCAGAAAGCCCGTTCTCATTCTTAGGATGTCAGATACTGCCACTTCATCATGCCCCTCAGTGTGTGATACTGACGCTGAAGGCAGCCTTCAGCATCTTAATTAGACGCAACAGGCCGTCAGATAACTCCAATGTAAACCGATCCATGGCAATAGTTGATGCTGAGAGCAACTGATGTAGCATGAAGAGCGAGAAAGTCCACGTAGGGTGGCTGAGAGGAGATGGATAGGTCAAACAACCGCACTTTTATTCTGGAGACCGGTGTGACACCAAGAGTCAGTGTTGTTTTAATGTAACGTTGGGCAATTTACATATGATTGTTGTTCACTAATGTGACTCACGTAGCATATTTATGTCACATTACTTCTTTAAACGTGTAACCAACCAAGTAGCTTTGTAGCCTAAACCTAAGCACAATGGTTTGACAGCATTAACCACACATTACAGTTTACGTCAGCTCTGTGCTGAGAGGTACATTTGGAGAACTTGGCTCAGCCTGCTGCCCCTTGACCTGGCCCTCGATAAGCAGATGAAAATTTATGGATTAAAATAGTGTAGCTTTAAAGTTTAGTTTTAATTTTCAGGAATGTAAATCATACTTTAAAAAAAACTTAAACTCAGAGCAGCAAAGCGCCCCACATCATCTCCACTTTTTTCCCATTGTCCAGTCAGATGATTTGAGAGGCGGGGCTTCAATGGTTCTGACGACAACAAGTTTACAGTTGGTAAACAATGGAGGAGGAACTGATGTTAGCGGCTGCTGGATACCCAGAGCTATACGGCCTGATGATAGACAGCAGGTTGTCAAACTGCCCCTGAGTCATCCTAAAATCTGCCTGTAAACGTCCATGATGGAGGAGAAGCTCCTGGACCAACTGGTGGTACTCCCCATGATCCAGCCTCTTTTTTAGGGTCTCATGTACCCACACAGATCTCTGTTTATCTGCTGACAGCCTCTCACCCTCAACCACAGCTACAGACAGCACCCTCTGCCTCAACATGGCAGCAGCTACACACTGATTACTGCAGGATAAATATGATGGGGTGGTTGCCTGCACTGCAGCCTCCTGATGAAAACACACACACAGGGTGTTCAGGTGTTAAACCCAGTGTGAGTTCATCACCCTCTTTATGACTCTTTGTCCTGTCAGTGACTGGTTTATGCTTTTTTATCTCTCATGGCTGAAGTCAGGCAGAGTTTAACCGCTGTTTGACGACCCTTCAGAGGACATAAAGTTTCACGATAAGAAGTCTTCTCTCTGAACCAGGCACGTGCACAGGTAGACGCCAGGTGCTGCTCAAGCTGCTGCCCTTTTGCCCTCTAACGAGACAAGTGTCCTTTTTGCAAGATGTGCCTTTTTCTATTTCTTTTAATTAATTTTAATTCTATATCTTGCCCCACAACTGCACCTCAGGTGAGTCCCCGCTCCTCCCTCTTTAACTTTCCTCATAGCAGCCGCATGCAAATCGAGCGCCCTGCAGAGCAGCATCACATCTCCCTGACCTGTGTTCACAGACAAAACTCAGTCTGAAGTAAAGTTTATGTCCCCCATGTCTTGTCTCTAATAATTAAATTAAACAAAAATGACATGCAGTTTGGACCTGTGGTTTGTAAAGAGCTCAGCAGACGAACTGCGCCTCACCTGGAAAGTGGACGAGCTCAGGCCGCTGCAGCAGGAGGCGGTGACAACAAGCTGCGTGAAGTCAGACAGTTTCCAGCAGCCTGTACAGGAAGTGACAGAAACACACACATCCTGTCAGATCTGAAAGTTGATCAGCTGTTCGATCAGGTGAGAGCCAGGTGTTTCCCATCATGCTCTGGGTCTTGCAGTAGCAGGAAAACAACTGCAGCACCTGGTTCTAAAAACTGCGGCTGCCTCACTCTCACGAGAATGTCGCTGTACACTTACGTATGACGTCAGAGCAAGTTGGGATGAGGTCGGACACAAACTACCCAACATGCATTGAGCAGTGATTGCCGGTGATCGAGTCTGCGCAGGCCTGGCTCTTCTCCAACAAGCCTAATGTCTGTGCACGGCACTGCTCTGGGCCTAACAGGTAAAGCGGCATCTCATTAATGCAAGGTCATCATCTTTTCTGTCAACACTAAGAGTTTAGTTCTTTTTTATGCGTCCACGCTCGTGACAGCCGCGGCCACAGGCATCATGTTTTCATGTGAACATGATGTCTCAAGAACACCTTGAAGGAATTTCCCTACATTTGACACAAACATCCACGACTGCAGAATAAACTGATCAACATTTGTGGCTGAAGGTCAAAAGTAAAGGTCAGTGTGACCTCACAGAACCTGTTTTGGGCCATAATTTGTCACGTATCAGTTCAGACAGGGACCTAAAGGCGGAGCAGCAGGCAGGCAGGTGGAGGTGGAGCACAAGGCGAGCTTTAATAAAGGTGATCAAAAAACATCTAGTCAGGCAGGAAACTGAAAGTCCAGAAGAAAGAAGAACCAAAACTAAACCGAAAACCTACCGGAATAACTCAGTGAACTCAGGGATGAAACCCAGAACAGAAGACAACAGAAGCGGCAAAAGAAACAGAGGAGCGATCGACACCACGAACACAGACGAACTAAAGTGGAACAAAGGTAAACACACAGGTGTATATACACACAGAAAACTAATCACAGGAACGAGACACACCTGGGGCCTGTATCACGAAGCAGGATTAATGTCTCAGCGAGGTAACTTCAGGGTTAACCCTGGGTTTTCGGTCTCATGAAGCCGGTTCAGTTCTTATCGGGGTAGATCACCATGGTAACTTACTCTGAACGGCTATCCTGCTCCGGAGCAGGGTAAGTTCAGGGTTGAATCTGATCCTATAAAAAGCACCACCCACTGGCCAATCAGCTGTTGATGGCTGACAGAAATGCAGCCCAGTCATGACGGGAAGTTTAATTCATTTGATTGATTTTGATTTGAAAGTTTATTTTGAACATTAAAAAAGAAAAGAAAGCAACAACAACAGACAATGAAAAGATTGTTCAAAAAGGAGTGGAAAGAAGTGGAACTTTCATCCCACCCCTTCATAAGAAAGAAACTGATCATTAGCGGACACTTAATAGCACCATTAATTAGTGCCAACATTTTGTTTTGTTGGAGGAAATGATCCCTGTTAAAGATAATGGGCCTAACTGACAGCTTTGCTGCTGGAAATGTGGAAAGTAGCCTATCATGTCTACACTTCATGGTGTTTGAGGGATTTTCCTTTTTGTTTTTTAAAGAGGGACACTAGGTATATTTCTGCACAGCTGTTAATTTCTAACACAGCTCAATATCAGGATGATTTTATTCAGACTATCAGTTTGGTGTTGATATGATTTAACTGTGGCGTCAGCTTTAAGCTTTATTGTAGCATATATAACGTTATGACAAAGAAGACCAGTTTATCAGACGCAATGATGTTAGACGATAATTGTAATACACGCAGTTCATCTGTGCAGCATTGATTTCATGGGATTCAAGGGTGTGATCAGTGTCAGATGTACAGGTACAGGTACTGTAGCTACTTGAACCAGTGATGAGTCATTTAACCTACACATCATTTTATTTGCTGCCTTGTGTTGTCTTGATTTTTCCCTCTCTCCTCCTCTATTCCTTCTTTCCTCACCCGTTTCTTTTCTTCTCTATTATGTGATTTCATTGATGTTTTGACAGGGGAATTTCTTTGATAAGCTTTTAGTGGCTTCTAACCTCTCCGGCACTTTTCTTTTTTTAATCTTGTAAATGTTATACTGTCTGTTTTTAACATTATGTGCAAATAAACTAAACTAAAACTAAACATTATTCATCCCGTTATGCGTTGCCACGCATGTTTCCTCCTCCTGCAGCTGCCACGGTGTTGGCCTTTTCTCTAATGTTGCTTTTCTCCTCCTCATATTTTAGTAGAATTAATCTCTGATCCTCACATGAGAAATACTTTTTTTTCCTCACATACGGCGCTCTGTGAGGACGCTCAGTGACGCTCAGTGACGCTGTGCTTCTCTCATGATTGTGATTGGTCCGCTGCGTGCGCGTTCACAGCTCTTGATAAAGCAACCCTGGGTTGAGTTACCGAGTTGATATCCAGCGTCGTGATACCGATTATCCTGATTGCCATTGTTAGGGTTAGTCAACCCAGGATAGGTCTGGGTAACCCAGGAAAGGTTGATCTCGCTTTGTGATACAGGCCCCAGGAGGAGGAGGAGGAGGAGGAGGACAAATTCAAAGACTAATACAGAACAGGTGTGAAGGGAAGACTGGGGAACAGGGAAGGACTAACGAGACAGGTGTGACAGAAAACAGGCAGGAAAACACACAGACAGGAAGTAAAACCAGACATGACACATGAGGAGAGACTCTACAAAATGAAACATGGAACAAGGTGACAAATACAGACGGCGGCACTTCCCAGTTCTGTTTCGCCCTCGTCTCCGCCATGAGACAAAAAGGTCATGTTTTATGTTACAGTAAACATTTGCTTTTCCTTCGGTGTTGGTGATGTAAAATTGGTCTAAGATGTCATTTAGAGTGGTTGTCATAGCAACAGCCAGGGAGCAGGACTGATTATTGGCTGCTGATTAGTTTTAATAACTCCACTGAAGACGTCGAGCCGACTCAGGTGAACTAAATGACTTGGGACAAAAAACACGATGATGTTAACTGAGTCAATTATTTTATTATTTTAATACAAAGTCTGTTTACAAACAAACAATCTTTAGTATCAAACACACGTTACACAGAAATATTAAAATCCTTCCTCCGTGCTGACCTGAGATCAGCCGGAGCGACACTTTGACTACATTCACCGTGAGCTGTTTAATGACCGTTAATATTAAAGACACAAAACAAAACATGAAGAGTTCAGAGCCATCAGTGCTGCGTTCACAGGCTGTGGGAAACTCGGAAATCCAAGTAAGAGTAAAAATAAAATTACAAGAATGAATTCACAAATAAAATTAGAAATTAAAATTACTCATTAGGTCGATTAAATGAGATTACATAAGATCCCAAAACCAAAATATAAAATATAGAGATACAATATTTGGAAGAAAAAAAAAGCAGCAAATCAACTGTTTTTGGAAAAAAAAAGCGCCAAATTTCTATCAACTGACTAATTGTTGTAATAATTATTTTATTAACTTATTATCTTATATTACTGAATTGTTTGACTTCATGATCTACAGACACATGGCTGCTTGTTTTTTAATGTGTCTTTACAGGTGTCCCTGAGTGCTCTGATAGGCACCTTTTAATAAAATGCATCATTATTATTATTATTATTAATTGATTCATGTAATCGTTTCAGGTCTAATGAAAAGTGACAGACACTTCCAGCCCACGCAGTTTTCTATGACATTATGAAATAACACCACACTTTTGAAAAATGTAAATAATGCATTAAAAATTATATTTATAACAACTTAGTTATTATAAAGATTAATAATAAAAACCACTACGCTATGATTGGTTGAGTTTTAATAATGTGGGTCATATTTTTACACAATTTATTAATATTATTTATTTTAAGATTTTTTTATGTATTAAATATTGACGGTTTGGGGGTTTGACATGAAACTATTAACTGACCAAAAAATGAAATTAATCTGTATTTATTTTGATAATCAAATAACCTTTTAATGTCAATTCCAAGTGAAAGAATAAAATAAAATAAAATAAAATAAAATGACATAGTAGTCTTTTGTTTCAGCTTCTCTCTGTTTCATATTAAATAAATAAATATTTTGGTTACATTTTGGGCTTCAAACTGTTTTTCAGGCAAAAAACAAGAAAACTTTAAAATAAACTTTACAAAGACAATATTGGTCAGATTAATAGAAAATACAAATAACTGTTGGCTGCAGCCTGAAAATGAGCTTGGGCTTAAATGTATGTCTGATTTATTTCAATTTAAACAATAAATGCTTTTAACCCAAACTATCTGTGTGACTCTGAACATCACAGACCAGAGAACAAATGAACAAACAGATAAACTGAAGGTTTAATGCTGAAACTGTTTCCCGTACAAAGAAAACCTGAGCACAGTGAAACAAACCTGACAAAGAATAAAGAAACATTGACGAATAACACAAGAACACAACAGGAGGAAACAACAGTGATGGAGGTTTGGATGGTGGACGACTGTTTCAACAGGAAATAAATCACATTAAAGACAAAAAACATCTTTCTGTAACAGTCAGAGCTGGAAACACTTTATTCTATGGATCCATACGACGCAATTATTTCAAAACTATTAAGTTTCCTGGAAGGAACGTTTCAATGTGGAACCTTTTTAACACACAACACAAAGTTTGATGGAAAACCTGCAGTTTTATTTATAATGTTTTCTGTTTACAGCTGTATATAATCCCTAATTATATAACTAACTAAATTAATACAACCTGGACGTGGAGGAGGATGAAAACTGATGGATGTATTAGCTCATTTAAAAGTAAAGAAAAATACTCTGCTGCAGGTAAAAGTCCTGAATTCTATCTATGGTAATAAATCATTTATTAGTTGATATATTTTGTTAATAATCTGCAAAGTATCTGAAGCTATCAGATAGATTTAGTGCAGTAAAAAGTAAAATGTTTTCCTCTGAGAGTCGAAGAATAAAGAAGCAAAAACTACGAATACTCCAGCAAAGTAGAAATTTTACTTTAATTCTACTAAATCAGTATCTGTCAGCTGCAGGCGTAGTCTTAAAGTAACTGAACATGCACAAATGCATAAAAAAATGTGAAAATTTTAGAGTTTTAAAGAATATTTTTCTTTCATTTGTTCCATAAAACAAAAAGTTCTTTACATGAGATTATTTGAAAAATATGGAGCCATAAAATAAAGTGTGACAGAAGGGTTTGTTTTGCTTCCGTCGTGTGTCTGATGTGAATTCGGCGGCATTGACAGGAAATTAAAGAACAAAAGCAGACAGAGCTGAAACCTGATTGGCCGTGAGGCGTTCAGGCTCGGCTCTGTGAACAAATGAACGGACTGAAGACAGTTTACAGTCAGGACTCAAAGAGAGAAAAGAAACCCTTCTGAAAAAAACATCGCTGTCGGATTTCAATCATAAAAATTACAAAAATAAAGCTTCTGTACAAACTTTTGTTTTTTAACAGACTCTTCAGATACAAAAAGGTCCCGACAGGAAACTCAAACTTTGTTTTTTGCTCTGCTGGTTATAAAAAAGCTGCAGAAACAAAGATAAAGTTGGAGTCCAATACGTCCTGTCCTTTGAGCTCCGGTTTGGTCTCCACCTCTGGCGTTAGTTATGCTCTCCGCAGGGACGTGAGCATGATGATGAAGTTTACACCGAGAAGGTTTCTTCTCACATTCTCCCAAACTGTAGGGGGCAGTGTGTGCACGGTGTTCGGTGTAGAAAATCTACAGATAAATACCCGCCGTGCGCTTGTTAAGGGCCGAACCTGATGCTGTGACATCTTTGGCCACACAGATACTCACAATCAATTTTTCTGCACTCACAGTTTATAAATCCAAAAACAGCAGATTTGCCTTAAAATATAAAAAGATCTGTTGACTGAAATGAAGAAGTATTCTAGCAGCTGTAGCTAGCTACTGCAAGCTAATGCTAAAGCTAACGCTCTGTAGTTAGACTGTCCTGTTTACACTTTGGCAGCGGTGGAAAAAATAATCAGACCTTCTTCTGCTTAACTCAAAATAATGCTACCAAAGAGCTGAAATACTCAAGAGGAGGAATTCTTGCAATGCTAATAATACTAAACAGATGGAGCGTGACACCTGCTGAGACACCTGCTGAGCTGCAGCTCACTGTAAGAGACCAATTAACTACATAACGGATTGTTTTTAGTGACCTGTCGCTGTTTTTTCAGCGGGGATAGTGCTATGAAGAGTGGCTATTTTTCATATGTGGATTGTGCCCTCAAAACCATCTGCATCGCCTCACTGTCGGCCAATCAGTACGTACGTTCTGCACCTGAGTGAGAGGAGATAACTATGCACGAGCAGGCAGCGGTAGTCTGTAATCATCATTTAAAAAGGGAAACAGGAAGACCACAGACCATATGAGTAGAGGAAATCTCCCCTGGTCACTAGGCTAATTTATACAATGTAAAATGCCATAGGCTTGTGCTAATAATGTTAGCATGTTGTATTTGTTTGTAAAACATGTTTAGTATAAGACAGTTGTTTTGTCAGTGAACCTTGTGAGCTGTAACGGAGCTGAATTATGTTCCGTTACCTTTGTTACATGTTGCTGTTGTCCCTGGATTTATATGAGTAGAGGAAAAGTCTGCTAGCTGCTAGGCTAATTTATACAATGTAAAATGCCATAGGCTTGTGCTAATAACGTTAGCATGTTGTATTTGTGGGGAAAATGTGTCCAGATAAAGACAAGTGTTTGTCTGTGAATGCTGCGAGTTATAGTGAAGCTGATTTCTTCTTCTTCTTAAAGCATCTTTATCATGTCTTTATTATAACTTTTCTATCAGTACTTCGCCTTACCTTTACTTGCTCTTCACAGGTTTATTTATGCTACAAAAAAACCCAAATTCTTTGTAAGTGAAAACCTGCTTCTGATTCTGATAGTAGAGTTTGTTCTTGTGAGTCCTCGAACATGGACATTTTTTAAAATACCCACCCCTATCAGAGACGCAGGACGCCTGCGTTAACACACGACATTAGATTACGTTTGCTGGCTACAGCTGATAAAATACAGTGTTAACTTCTGATCCAGTATTTAAAAAATGACCTAATATTTATGTTAAATCTGCCGTCGCCATCACTGTAAACTGTGTTTGTGCTGTTGGGTCGACTGCAGGTCTGTGAGTCTGTTCACGATACAGCCGATTGATTTATTTGATCATGTAGGAACTTTGATTTGTTTTTCTGCTGTTTATGAACCATTTTCCCTCCTTAAGTTAGTTAGTTAATTTGTCCTGATCCTGAAGTCAGGAAACAGCTAACCAGCATGTGGTAACTATGGCAACAGAGCTCTGCGTGGCAGCTGATTGGCTACTGAAGACGTCACAAACCTGCCACAAACTGTTCAGACATTCATGTCTCAGTGTAACGACAGACAACCAAACGTTCTGTTGGTTCCACCTGACCGTCTGCAGAGTCTCAGTCTGAACAGCCAATCAGAAGCTGCTCTCCTTCATGTGTCTGCAGAGTCTTGGTCTGAACAGCCAATCAGAAGCTGGTCTCGTTCATGTGTGGTTTGGGGCTGGTGGGCGGGCCGGCGGCGGGGCTCTCCGGACTCGCCGGGCTCTCAGGGGACACTGGGACGTCAGCAGGAGACATAGCAGCGCCTCGGCGGGGTGAAGCAGGAGCCTGAGAACGAGTTGGGCTCACAGCTGCGGGGGCGGGGCTTGTTGGGGGAGTGGGCGTGGCCCTGTGGTGTGACGAAGATGACGATGCTGATGACAGGGATGAAGGCGTTCCTGGGGAGTGGCGTGAACCAGGCGACACAGAGAAGGTGGTGGGGGTCCTGTGGCCGAATCTGGCCTCTAACTCGGTGCACACCGCTAAGCTCCGCCTGGCGCTCTCCGGCCCTGCTGGAACCCCGAACCCAGAGCCCGCCGCCGCCTCTGAACCTTTGGCGCGCTCCTGGCAGCGCTCCACAAAGCTCCCCCTGCGCACAGACCCCCACTCCCTGTCCCGGTCCTGGTGTCTGGAGGGCCGCGGGCTGGCGTTATGGTTGGAGGTGGAGTTGTGGGAGTAGGCCGGGATGGCGAGGCTCTGCGACCCGGAGTGGGCGGGGTCACGGATAGGTTTGGTGAGGGGCACGGGGGGCGGAGGCTGCCGGGGGAGGCTGCCGCAAAGTGAAGCTGACGAACCCGAAGCTCCAGCTCCTCGTCCTCCTCCTGCAGAGTGCAGCCGCTCCGTCCTGAGGACGTCACTGAGCTGAGAGTGGAGGCTGCGGGGACAGGAAGTCACGTGACACAACAGCAACAACAACACGAGCTGAGCATGAATGTAAGTGCAGACGTGTACCTGCAGGTGGAGGCTCGCGGCGTGCTGTCAGGCGTTCTGGTCAGAGCCAGGTCACACTGGTCCAACAGCTCCAGCAGCTCCTCCTCTGTTGGCCCGCCCAGCGCTGCGAGACAACCAATGAGAGCCACATCACTCACTGACCAATCACAGAGCTCACAGCAGTCACATGTTGTTCTTTAACACTAAAGCTATGTGATCTTCTGTGCCGACATCAGAGAGCGATAAAGTTGTGTCTGTTGAACAGTCTCACCTCTGATGTCGACCTTGCCGGCGATCTCCATGGCGGTGGTCAGGTCCCACATCTGGATACTGCCGTTGCCATGGCCGCTGAACAGGTAGCGACGGGGCCGAGAGCCGATGCGACTCGAGCCCTCGCACTCGTGGACCATGAAGGCTGTGATGGAGGTGCTGTCCACCGAACGCACCTCACACACTCTGACACACACACACACACACACACACACACCTTCATCAGTGTCCAGTCACATCTCTGTTCTCCTCACACGTCGTGGCTCCAGTCTGCGACTTCTTTTGTCTCGTTAATTTCTCTGTAGACATTTTTCAGAACATTTAAATGAAAGACCGTGCACACACTCACACACTCACACACACACTCACCTCTTCCCGTTGGACGACAGCCTGACGTAGAGTTTATCAGTGTCTGGTACAACTCTCTGGATGAACACCTGCTGGTCGTCTCTCTCTCCATACGGACCTGAAACCACAAACACACAGTTACCTCCTCACCCTACTGTGACCTCTGACCTCCACCTAAACAATCCTTATCTAAAGCCATTATTACACAGCGATCGTGCTACAGAGCTGCTATCAAGTCCCTTCTTTCTGACGCCTTTGCATTTTTACACAGAACCAAACGATGTGGCGTCATGCCGTTCCGGTGTGTGATTTCAGACAACATCCCGCCATCTCTGAAGCAAAAGAAGCGTGACGGAGCCGACGTTTAATACAACACAGGGCTGGGGGATACGGCTTAAAAATAATATTGTAATATCGCAAAATATGACTCAATGGTCGCGGTCTGGAGCCCTGCAGGTACAAAGACACACACATCCTCTGCTCACACTATCGTCGATCTCATGAAGTTACACTGTTACTGTGGTGCCATTAAACGTGAGGATTTATTCACTGTAAGCTGGAAACAAACAAACAGCTCTCCAGTTCATATAGTGATAATATCTGCAGGTCGCACTGGTGCTCCATGGTCACAAAATGGGACTAAACAGTCTGAGTACAAATTAGATAATTAAGCTTTAAAAAGCAAAACGCATCACTCTTTTTGCACATTTTACGACGATACTTTGGATAAAGCTTTGACCTTTAACCCCGTGTCTGTGTGTGGTTGTGTCTGTGTGTTACCTATCTCTGTCCCGGCGCTGCAGCCTCCGTGTCCGTCCACGTCGTCCAGACTGAGGATCTTGAAGGAGGTGAGCGGCGTTGATCCTGGCTGGGTGGAGATCATCCCTCTGAAGCGAGTCACCGTCCACGTCCGCACGTGGTTGTTGTCGGCACAAACTGACAGACGATAGACAGACGTGGACAATTTTAGAAACAAAGAAACCAGCAATGTGAAGAAGAACCTGGACTGAGGGACGAGGGGACAAATGAGTGGTTTAGTATGTGGAGGTAAACACAGGTGTCTCTCAGACTCGTACCTGAGATGAGGTGCTTCTCAGAGAGCATGATCTTGGTGACGGGGCTGCGGTGGACAGAGAAGGTCTGGAAGAGCTGCGGCCCCGAGCCGACCGTCTCTGGATGCTGAACGATGACTCGAACCGTCCCGGAGCTGGTCCCGTACGCGATCTCGATCCAGTTCCCGCTGTCACCTGATCACATGACCAGCAGCAGCAGTATTAGTACAGGTAGTATCAGTGGTACATTAAAGGAGCAGCAGTATTTTGAACGTACTAGTTTTGGGCGTGAGGTAGACACTGAGGGCGGTGATGGCGTCTTCTGTCGGGTCTCTGTACAGCTCCGTCACCAGCAGGTCATTATCCTTCATCCTGAGAGGAAACTTCTGCACATCTGACAAACAAACAAACAAACAAACAATCATCACGACCTCTGTTCAATCAGATCTTTATTGGTTCGTACACAGAACCAACAGGTGAGTCGGGACTCACCTATGTAGTAGATGGAGCCGTTGTTGCAGCCCAGGATGAGGAAGGAGCCGGCGGTGTCGTAGCTGCTGATGGGAACAACGTCCTGATTCTGCACACGGAGGACGAAGAACATCACACGACAGTGAGTACAAAAAAAATGGAAGCGGTTGATTTTTGTTGTTCAATTTATAACAAAGATATGATGGGTTATATTGTGATTCGACTCCAACAGAACTGACACCACTGACGTCATGTCCTTTCCTTCTTTCATAGTTTCATGACAGGAACAAGGAAATGACGTGAGTTAGATGGCGTGCAGCCTGCGCTCTCTGATCACCCACCTGCCAGTGTTTGGTGACAGCGTTCCAAACCCCGACCTTCCCCGTGTGGCTGGTGGCGATCAGCTGATTACCAACGAAGAAGAGGGCCTCCACCGGCACGTTCAGGCTGAAGACGCCTGCGGGAACACAGACATGATGTCAGACACAACATAATTCTGTGCTACTGGAACGGTATTAAGATCCTAAAACATTCACGACTGTGCAGAAACTCGCACCGATTTCATTCCCGTTGCCGTCCGGGCAGATGGCCCACAGGATGATCTCCGTCCCCGAGGCAACAGCCACCATCTTGTCGTTGTCTCCCAGCGAGCCGGCCATCACCTTGGCGTTGAGCGCCACTCTGTCGATCACCCAGTCCAGACGGGGAGAGGTGAAGACCTGCTGCCACCCGGTGGACTCCTTCACCCTGAGAACGAGACAAGGAGAGACCGTCAGGGTTTAAGGTCCAAATCTGAGTCTTCTAATACTGGATATTGATCCTGATCCAATACTTTGATTAAATATAGATCTGACACACTGAAAAAGCAGCGTCTGAATGTGACACGTCTTGTTTTTCACAAGCTTCTGAAGGTCCTGATTCAAAACTATAAAGCTGATCAACTGAAATTATTGATCTGATATTAAGGGAAGTTTAATTGGAAGAATCGGACTCCTGAAAATGACTGAATGAATACAACATGCTAACGTTATTAGCACAAGCCTATGGCATTTTACATTGTATAAATTAGCCTAGCAGCTAGCAGAGATTTCCTCTGCTCATATGAAGCCAGGATAAATCACACACAAGATTTAAAATGATATTTTTGTGGAGGCTTTATTGTCTTTACAATTTATTGTTTCTTATCTGTGAAATTAAAGTAAATCAAAGCTTTGTTTCCACTGAGGGAAATGGTTTCAGCTTACAGAGACAGACAGGAGGTCTGTGTCGCTGCCACTTAACGTTACATTTCTGGGGAGGTGCACGTCAGGCTATGGCGAAGGCTCTGCGTAGACGTGTAGCCTACGCCGTAGCCCGATGGCTGCACACTGACAGGCTGAGGTATTAAATCCCGAATACAGTTTCTCTCTGAAATTTAACTCTATGGTCGTGTTGGTGCTGTAACATCATTTGAACGGGATCTTTTGAGAGTGTTTGTGTAGTAAACAATCCTGATGACGAAGTGTTTACCTGTAGCAGACGACAAACTGTGCGTAGGCCACAGCGATCCAGTTGTGATGACCACAGATGATCCGGACCATGCCGGTGTCTGATAACTGACCTACACACACACACACACACACACACACACACCCACGCACACATTAGAAAACTCTGTACTGTTAGAATCCTTCCTTAAAATTTGCCCAGATGTTGCAGGGATGTTCTGTACCTCCAGGCGTCCTCTCCTCAGTGCTCGCTCTGCCCAGTATCCCAGAGTTCCCCAGGTTGGGGGGCATCGTGTTGCTGCGTCTGACCGGCGCTCTCTCTGCCGGTGCGACTCGGCCCGCCATGAACTGCGACCCCGCCACGCTGTGACGGTTACGGCGCTTCGCTGGATACACTGCGACGAATCAGACAGGAAGTGAGGACACAAGAAGGTGAAACAGACAAAAAAAACTGCGTCTCAATTCAGAGGGCGGACCCTCACAGGAAGACGTGTCCTTAAATTGTTTGTTTGTCCATAATTGCTTAAATAAGTCGGACCTACGTTACCATGGAAACTTAATCAGGGTTTCCGCAGGGCTCATTTAATTTTTTCACCATCATTAGTCTGAAGAATGATATTGAAAACCAGCTGGAACGATACGAATTATTTTATTATTTTATTATTAAGGAAAAACAGAAATAAATAAAAAATAAATTAACAAAAAAAAATTTAAATTTAAAAAGAAATAAAAAACAAGTTCAAAAATAAATAAATATATTTAAAAATAACCAAAAATAAATTAGAGAAAAATTAGAAAAATTAAAAAGGGAAACAAACAAAGGGAAATAAATAAAGAAGCAAATTAAAATAGAAATATTAATTTGTGTTTTTTTTCCAGTTAATTCATGTCTATTTATTTCTAATATCATATCAGTACATTTTATGGTATACTAATTTCTAAAAGGTATAATTTATTTATTTATGTTTGATTTGAGCAGATATATTTCTGTATATGTTTACATGAATCCCGTCTCGTGAGGACGAGGTGTGCCGTGATGTCAGCGTGGTTTACCTGGTGGGGGCAGGTAGCCGTTAAACAGCACGTTTCCACAGGACGATCGATCCAGTTCATCACACAGCTGCAGCTTACGCACTGTCAACAAAACACAGTTTTTTTCATCAGTTTCAACAGTTATGGATTAAATATAACACGGTGAGGATGTTACAGAAGCATTACTTTTTTAATACTATTATCCCGAGATGATGAAAGTCTTTTTCTTGTGATCACAGGTTCATTTATGACGATTCTCAAGAAAAAAAGACTGATTTCTGAGATAATGAGATAAGTTATCATGCAGCAACAACTTTTGTTTTCTTAACTCACATCTCCTCAGTGTGTCTCAGTATGTCTCAGTATATCTCAGTATGTCTCAGTATATCTCAGTGTGTCTCAGTATGTGTCAGTATATCTCAGTATGTCTCAGTATATCTCAGTATGTCTCAGTATGTCTCACCCAGCGGCGTGATACCGTAGAACTCGGCCTCGTGCATGAGCATGTGCACGTTGATGGAGCGGGGATACAGCTCTTTGGTCCGCAGGAAGTTGAGGATGGTGGCAAACAGAGAGGGGTCCCTGTCGATGAAGATCTACGGCGAGAGAGGAGGGACATGATGACAATGTTAGGGTCTGATCACGGCACTGAACCAACAGATAAATCATCGCAGAGAGTCACAGTCGCAGACAGTCGCAGTACTCACAGCTCCAGTTTCATCCTTCAGAGTCGAGATCCGCCCGCTCAGAAGACTGAAACACAAAACACAAACCAGCCGTAGCTTCATTTAATAAAGGTGTGTGTCATTATCTTGACAACATTAAACTCCAGGTAAAAATACCACAAAAATAAAATAAGCAACTTCTTATTCAACACAGAATTCCTTCATCAAACTAACAGTCACACTGCTAGAGATCTGTCGTTTAAACTAAAGATCCTGAGTTAACTTCTGTGTAAGTGCAGTTATTTTCATGCAGACCCATCTTTGTCATTTACGATCTTAATTTACATTTTAATTCACAGCTGTGTTTGCCAGTTGTCAGGGCAACATAAAAAAATTTCATTAAAAAAAGTTTTACATGGAGATTGGTGGTGAACATGGCTCGGGGCTGGCTGTACCAGCAGGGCTTCACATTTAGTTTATTCAGTCACTGATTGAGCATTGTGTGACGTCCAATAAAGACATCCTGTTATTGTTGAAAATAATTCCACCAAAGCCCCTTTACTCATCTTATTCATATGATATATTCATTTAAATAACAATTCACCGTTGTGCCTGGCACTAGGGTTGGCAGTGTGAGTGTGTGTGTTTTGTTACTGACCTTGAGAAAAAGGAGTCAGGGACCCACGTCAGCGTCTGTCGGGAGGTGCTGAACCTGCAAACAAACAAACATGACATTGTTAACTGTCCGTCTTCGTCTACAGAGTTCATATCCTCGTTATTGTTTGTATTATTTTGTTTAAATCTTAACCTTGAACATCTAAAGGAGTAAAATGCAACACTCACATTAATGCAGCAGATATATTGACACAAAACATCTGATATAATAACAGGAAAACACTGAGGGAACATTTTACTGCACAATTAATATCTGACTTAAGTAAAGTTTTGAAAGCAGCACTGTTACTTGTAGTGGAGTATTTTTACTTCAGTAAAGGGTCTGAATACTTCTTCCACCACAGGTCAGAAAGATAAACAGACACCTGACCTCCTAAACATCTGTCTGTTCTCACTGAACCACATCTGGCTTTAAAAACACGGAACAGCTAAAGAAGCTTAATCCTGTTTGTGTACTGTTGATCCAGCACTTAGCTTGATGCTGACCCTGGTTCCATTATCGGACACAGTACTTCACACAAACTCTTCCACGCTAAATTTACTTTACGCACCGTTTAAATATCACCAGTGATCTAAAGTTATAAATCACTTGTTTGTGCGTATTTACCACAGAACACAGTGAGCTAACTTCACGTTGTTGCGCCTTAACTCGACGTTTGTTTACCCTGCTTCCATTATCGGACACTGCGCTTACTCTTCATTGTGACTCCAGTTTGGGTTAAGGTTACTCTGTCTGCGGTAACGTAACTTAACTGTCTAACATGAGCTTGTGTTGACCAAGGAATACTAAGATAATAGTATTTACACTTTAGCATTAGCTAACTATATTTGTGTAGTAAATCACAATGAGTTGACGCTCACATGACGTCAGATTTGGGCTTTAACTAGACAAAAGTGGAGTTTGTTTGATTAATGAAAGGTTAATTAAATAGTCTTCCAACTGTTTAATGCTTTGTGATGATTTTAACTCATTAAAATCAGTGTTAACCCGGAGCTGCTCCCCTTTATCCCCGGAGCTAGCCGAGGTTAGCCGACACTCCCCAAACACCCCCCGGCGCCTCACCTCTTTCCCCCGACATTCAGGTGGATGATGTCTCCGCTCCTCGGCGTGTTAGACATCATCTACAGGCTCCTTACAAACACACACTAACGGTACTTTTAAATTTAGTCCATTTTTTTTTAGCTAACATCAGTTTCCGCTCTTGTTTTCATCCCAACTTCCTGTCTCGCAGTGAGGCGGAGGGTGAGAGGGGAAACGCGGAAATGGAATTCTGGATCGCGGGGAAGAGATAACAGACGGACCGGAGTCACCGGAACCGGAACTGGACTGCAAGTTTTATTTTAGAGGGACTATTTGATTTTATTGAGACTAATTTCCGCCAAGACAAGAAATAATAAATACAGAAAATTTAATAAAATTAAAGTAATAAAAAGATAATGTACAATACAACTACTATTAATTATGATTACAGTATAATTTACAATCTTGTTTTGTTTTTTGATCTCTGTAATTTTGTGTAAATTTATTCTGCTTTTGGATGAATTGTAAATTGTGTTTTGAAAGATGTTTTTGTAGAATGTGAATTTTTGATTTCCTAAAAAATAAATTTAAAAAAATTATATAAAAAATAAACAAAAAACACAGTTGACTTGTATTTTACTATTTATTTTTATTTCATTTAAATACTAATAAGCATGCATTAATCAGTGCAATATTGTCATAGTGTTTATAACATATAAAACATATCTGCAGTTCAATATGAACACATTCAGTGCTGCATCAGGATCAAAATCAGGGTCTGAAATTAATGTTTCTTTCTGCCTGCAGCCTCATCTCATTTGAAATCTATGTCCTTAATAAAGGGACAACATTTAAATAAGTTAAACTTCATTTAACGTAACATAAATATTGCAAATCAAATGTTAAATATATCAACATAGAGAAAAATACATTTCAGTGTTTTAACTATGACATGGCTTTCAGGGGAGCAGCATTTATCAGGGGTGACAGTTTAAATATAAGATCTACTACACTACATATGATTCATACAGACCACTCACCAACACCTCTCTGCCTTGAGCTTCACACTGGCTGCACACTGAGCTCATCCTTCAGGTGAAACAGACACTTGAGGTAGTGAAGTTAATGCGTGAGCTAGTAAAGATAATGCAGTGTACAGCTGATACAGTAAAATGTGTGTGTGTGTCCTTTTATTGTCCTTTTATATTTATTTATTGCCTGGAGTCGGAGAAGCCGCAGCTGCAGCGGCTGCAGGAGTGCAACTTCACCCCGGTGTGGATCTGCATGTGTGACTTGAGCTGGTTGGACTGGCTGAACTTACTGCTGCACACCTGGCACTCGTACGGCCGCTCTCCTCTGTGGAGTCTAGCGTGTCGGTGAAAGTTGTTGCGCGTCCTGAAAGCTTTGCCGCACTGCTCGCAGATCTACCTCTTCTCCCCGGTGTGGAGTGTTATGTGCTCCTTCAGACGGCAGCTGTTTGACATCTCCTTGCCGTGCCGCCACATGTGGTGAACAAACGTGCATTTACGGTGGAAGGACTTCCTACAGGTGGCGCAGATGAAGTTGTTTTCCTCTACGTGAACTCTAGACAAACCTTTCTGACCATCTTTCTGTGGCGTCTCTCGGTCCTGGTGCACCACCTGTTGGTGCTCCAGCAGTTTAGAGTTGTAAAAAAATGTCTTCCCGCACAGGTCACACATCAACGGCTTTTTGGCACCGTGAACAAGCATGTGGGTCTTGAATGCACAACTTCCTGAGAACTCTGCCCCGCACTCCTCGCATCTGAAGGGTTTCTCCCCCGTGTGGACGACCTGGTGCTGCACCAGCTCTCGCTTCAGCTTGAACGTCTTGCCGCAGTCGGTGCATCTGAACGGCCGCTCCTCTGAGTGCACTCTGAATCCTTTCCCACAGGTGTCGCGGACAAACGGGCGGACTCCAGCATGAGCGGCCAGGTGTCATCTCAGCAGGTGCATCTTACTGTAAGTCTTCTCACAAACGGAGAAAAAGGACGTCTGCGTTCGTGGCGTAACAGGTGTGCCTCCAGATTCCTCTGGAGTCTGAACTGTCTGTCACAGCGGCTGCACGGCAGCATTTGCTTCTCTCTTGCTGTTTCACTTTGTGTCTCTGGAGGTGAGTCTGCAGAGTCTTCTCCCTGTGGAAGCGTTTGTCGCACTGGTCACAGGAGAAAGGTTTGTCGTGACAGCTCATGTGCTGCTTCAGATGATGTCGGTAGTGGAAACCCTTGTTGCATTTCTCACAAAAAACTCGCCTCTGTTGTTGATTCTCCTTCTTAGTCCTGATATCCTTCCTGACGCCTGATGCTGAGAGACAAAGAGCATGATTATCTCTGAATGAAACGGCTTTAAATACCAAAGATGTCAGCTTGGTCGCCAGGAAAGAATGTTGACATTGTACCTTTCTGCAAACCCTGAATATGCTACATTTCTACGTTTCATACACATCATATCAACGCTTCTAAAGTGATGTAGGGGAGAGGAGTGTGTCACCTAAACAAGGCACCTGCCTAGCTGCAGACCACTGATCAAGACAAACAGACCACTGGTATTTTTTCTTGGAGGTATGGTGTAGAGAGGACAAGAACAGGAGGTCAGAAGGTTCTGCTGCAGCCCACTGACTTTAGTTTCAGTCACTCACAGATCCAGGTTGAGAGGGAAGTTCTCCTCTGTGAAGAAAAGACGGACTCGGTGTGAGGGTTTAAGATGATGCCGAGGGAGTCCACATGAAG
Source organism: Epinephelus fuscoguttatus (assembly GCF_011397635.1). NCBI lineage: Eukaryota > Metazoa > Chordata > Actinopteri > Perciformes > Serranidae > Epinephelus > Epinephelus fuscoguttatus. The sequence goes on from NC_064756.1 coordinate 2,863,735, forward strand.
AGCAGAAAGCCGCTGGTGAGGATCACGTTGGAAGGAGACAACATTAACTTATTGCAGAGCGTGTCCAACGAGGACAACGGAGAAGCCAGAGAATCTTGCCTCTCCTGGAATCCCATCTTACCTTTCCCAGAAGAAAAAAAAATCTTCTTGTTTTGCTTTTGCAAATGATGATGAGTATGTTTGTGATCATATCGCATTAATGCTGTTTGTTTTATTCTTTTTTGAGAACACATTTTTCTTACCAAAAAAACCCAACAAAACTGCTTGTTTCCCAGCGAGTCATTGCTGCGTTTCCAGCGTCTTTTTAGTCAGCAAACGTGGGTGTCTTTTAATGACCTGTCGTCGTGTTTCCAGCGGGGATAGTGCCATGAAAAGTGGTTGTTTCTTACAGCGATATCACCGCTGGACATCCAGCAGGGACTGCGCCTCCAAAACCTGGTATTTTAATCCAAAGCATGATCTTTTCTTAAACCTGACCACAGCATTGTTGAAACATTAAGTTTCAGAGGCATGTTTGCAGAAACATACAATGCCAACATTTCTTTCTGCTTCCTGTCGAGAGCCAGATGAACAGAATGATGTCTGAAACATCTGTAATGACAATGAACAAAGTCTCCAAAAGCTCAGACACATTAAAGGTTACAGTCCTCAATGATTTCATGAAACTGAAAACTGTTTTTTTCTCAGATGGGCTGGGCAAACCACAACACTTCTGTATAATAAAGACCAAGCCACTACTGACTCCATCCTCAATAACAAACTTGTAGTTAAAGGAGCAGTGTGTCAGATTTAGGGGGGTTTAGTGGCAGCTAGCAGTGAACTGCAGACTGCAACGAGCTGAAACTTCTCCTGGTTTCATTGTTCAGGAAGTTTTTATCAGGAGCTGGGTTATCTGCAGAGGTCTCTCTCTCTCTCCAACTCAAACTGACCAGAGTCTCATTTATAAACATTGCATCAGCACAAAATGAGGCCTGACAGAGGCGTACGCCACCTCCCATGGAAAGTTGTGTTCTACAAAAACAGACTTGATGGCAGAAACGCAGATGATGAGGTGGAAGCCTGATTGTGGAAACTGTCAAATATTTTTTAGCACATGCCATTTTTGACTTTTGTTCGTACGTACAATTTTAGAATGGATCCTATAAACAAGACCACAGGTGATTTAGACCAGTAAAAAGACTCAGCTACTCTGTTTGGAGATCACAGACAGTCTGCTCCAGCACCGGCTCATGTGCTCTCACCTTTTTTCTCTGATAACTTCAGATCCAGGGGGCCGTGTTCACAAAGCGTCTTAGCACAAAGAGTTGCTCCTATTCTAAGATAATTCTTAGAATTGTGGCGTTCTCTAAGAATTTCCCCTTAAAGTTAAGACTAAGTCCTTGTAAAGAGAAAAGTTATTCACAGAGGATCTCAGCCCTTAAAAGAGCTCCTCAGGTGACAAACTGTTCAGAGCAGGGAGGAGGACTTTAAGAGGTTTAAGAGTTTCTTAATCAGAGGAGAAAATGGTGGAAACACAAAGAGGTCGGAGAAATATCAACTACCAATCCTCCAAAACGCTGGACGACAGTGAGCTAGAGAAATGCTACAGATTAGATGGTGCAGGGAGAATATGTTTGGTCGATCTCATCAGGGATACACATACACATTTCCTGCTCAATGCTATAAAGCTGTAACGCCACACTTTCAAAGTCTCATATCGCGATGCAGTTCATTTCCCCTGGGTGTCCTCACACCTTACAGACTCACATGTCTGTGACAACCAATCACATCTGTTAAAAGAATGTATCATACCTAGCAACAGGGTTGACCACACCTCCTCACTGAGGTAAAAGTTTCTCATCCTTGCTCAGAGTTGCTCTGAGAACTTTCCTAAATCACTCCTTAGCTCGGACTCCTTACTAAAAACTGTTGTTCGTGAATACGACCCCTGGAGCACAGAAAATAAGAAGATAAGAAAATCCAAGAGCAAGAGAGTGATGATTATAAGAGACTAGTCCATAGCCATTGGTAGCTTTGTCACCTTCTACCTATGCCAGTCCTCAATGCCTATGTGCAGTTTCACATAGACACGTCAGTGAATAGAAAAACGTGGGACAGACAGAATGACTGACTGACAGAATGACACACTGACAGTTTCCGTGATTATGTACAGCATACCATACCATGACTTAGTCATACCAAACATTAGAAAACAACACCAACACTGGTCCACAGGGGGAGCCACAGCGATCGGTCGCATTTTAGCCATTTTGAAGCATTTTTCTGTTGTTATAGCGCCACCCAGTTGCCAATTAGAGTTAAATTTCTCCAGTCACCTTGAGGCGTCCTGTTCTACATATCTACCAAGTTTAGTAAAAATCCATATGGCGCTTAGGCCTAGATAAGAAATGAGCTCTCTAGCGCCCCCATTTTGTTTGATGGGCTCAATAATGGAGGGGTCCCCTCAGATTATGTGTGGTCATATGCCTACAAAGTTGTGTGGTGATGGGTGAAACCCTTGAGATGTTCTACACCTTTATGTGATGAGCCACGCCCTCCGCAATATTCATTGCCTTATAGAAGCTCAGTTTTAGGAAGTTTTCCAACTTTTGCCAAGAGGGAACTTTAGATATTGCTCCCTAGATTATGTTCACCCAGTTTCATGCAGATCGCTCAAACTTCCTAGGAAGAGATCCATTTGAAGTGTTTTTCAAAAAATTCAAAATGGTGGAAAATCTATATAAGCGGAAGTTATGGGTTCTTGAGGCAAATGTGTTCCTCATGAGGAGAGGCATCTCTGTGCAAAGTTTCATGTCTCTACGACATACGGGGCATGAGATATGCCCATTCAAAGTTTGACATTTCAATGGGTTGCTATAGCGCCCCCCTTTGGCCAGTTGATGTAATATTGCTTCATTGGCATCCTCCCATGACCCTCTACCACTGTACCAAATTTCACATGGATTGACCAAGTCAGTGAGGAGAAGAACATGGAACACACACACACACACACACACACACACACACACACACACACACACACACACACAGTCATTTTAAAGTAAGATTAGTGCTGTTTGAGTCCAGACAGGTTTTTATTTGAGTAAAATGCTGCAGTGTACCTTTAAGAAACAGTGATGGAAAAAACCCATTGTGACATGTTTCTGGTGTCTCTTCCTGTTCTGAATGTCTCTGTTTCCTGTCCACACACTGAGCTCCACCTGAGGTTCAGAGACATCTGCTGATGACTCCACAGGTTTGATTCTCTCTGCTGTTGAGACTGTTGCAGCTCGTCCTGCAGGCTGACCAGCAGCCGGCACAGACCGCTGCAGGGAGTTCTGGGAAGTCTCCTGTCCTGTGGCATCATCCTGAGCAGGTAGACTCAGACCAAAGGGCACAGAGGTGAGGTCAGGTGACGGCTGACTCGTCACCATCAGAAGAGCGGAGTGCTGACTTGCGGCCTCTGCAGAGCTCAGGATGGCCAGCGACGGAGTGGCGGGGTCAGCCGCCATCTCACTGGTGTACAGAGACACTGCAGGGGTTCCTGCGGTTGCCACGGTAACAGAAGATAAAACAAAAAGACCTTCATCAAATTAGACAGAAACGCTTTTGGTGAAATGTGACTACGACCCTGCCAGACTCCAGCACTGAGGCTGTTTGTAGCTTTAAGTCATCAGTCAATCAATTAATAAATCAATATGTCTGCCAGCATGACCTGGGGCGGTCAGGTTGAGAGTCAGCACCTCCAAATCTGAGGTCATGATTTTCTGCTGGAGAACAGTGGATTGTTCCCTCTGGGTTGGGAGAGAGTTGCTGCCTCAAGAGAAGGAGGTCAGACATCTGGAGGGAGCTCGGAGTAGAGCCGCTGCTCCTTCATGTTGAGGTTGTTCAACATCTGATCAGGATCCGCCTGGGCGCCTTTCATTAGACATGTTGCGCACTGGTCCCACTGGTAGGAGGCCCCGGGGCAGACCCAGAACACACTCATGTGGCTTGGGGACGTCTTGAGGTCCCCCAGGAGGAGCTGTGAAGCGTCACTGGGGAGAGGGACATCTGGGGTGCTTCGCTCAGCCTGCTGCCCCCGAGACCTGGCCCTGCGGATGTGGTTAAAAATGGATGGATGTGTTTGCTGTTTTTCACTGAGGCGTGTGAGAAAAAGTTTCCCTCACAAATTCAGGGTAACTCAACACGACTGATTTATACACAAACAGTCATTTGATGGGTGAAGTGTTCCTTTAATGAGAGGCTATAAATCTATACAGAGATAAACAGAAGGGGACGTGACAATATGAACACACATGTTAAATGTCATGCTGTACAAATGTTCAGCGGCCACTGACTATAATTACTGGGGAGTGAACCAACTGAACACCGTCTCAGATTACACTATAATTAACTCCACATTCTGTGATTTGGTTGGCTGTAATAAAAGTGCGCAAGTGGTTTATAGAGGACGCAGATTATATAATATTCTCTTCTGTTTAAACATGTTTTATCATTTATTTTATATTTTATTTTTAGACTTTATTCATTTTATGATCCTTCTCTTGTTTGTGTTGCATTTACAGCTGTATTTATTTGCTGTTTTTTTTTCTTTCCTGTGACGCACTTCATAAACTTATCAATCAAACTGATCCGGTCTGCAGCTGCTCATGCACCGGTCCGGTCAGTGTCTCTCCTTTCTCCTTCTCCAGCAGCTCCCTGGTCCTCCCCCTCCTCTTCCTCCTCCTCCTCATCTCCCAGTCCAGGTGAGCCACCTCCCTCCTCACCTGCGCCGGTTCTCCCGCAGCAGTCTGGAGGAGGTTTCCCGGTACACAGGTCTCTGCCCATGTCCCGGAGGAACAGCTGCAGCTGCCCCGCCCTCCTCCGGCTGCTCCGCCCCACAGAGGAGTCGGTGTCCCGGACAGAGAGCTCCTCCACGGGCCGAGTCTCTCACAGCTGCTGGTGACTTCCGGCTCCATCTTTATTCACACAGAGTTCAACCATCCGTCATGTTCGGGACATTTTCACCGCTGATACAAACTTTTTCTGTGACTAAAGGAAAGAGATTTGTAGTCCGGAAAAGCTGCAGCTAATGCGCATGCGTTATGCATAAAAAGCGCAGGCTCAGTTCCTCTCTACCGTGCCCATTTAATTATGTTTAATTGCTGTTTCTTCTCTTTCTTTCTTTCTTTCTTTCTTTCTTTCCTTTGCATATAATGACATAAATAAGTAATAAATAAATGAGCATGACTAATCAAAATTTAAGCCAATAAATAAATAAATTGCCAAAGACATTTTTTAAATAATTTGGTTCTTGCATTTATTTATTTCTGTATTAATTCTCCTCATTTTGTTATGCATTTATTGGTTTCATAATTTATTCTTATAGTTATATATTTTTCTGTATTTTTTTCATGTGTTTGTTCATTTACACATTTATTTAAATGTGGAAGAAAGTTTAAAAAAAATGTGGAAAAATTGTGAATAAATAAGTACATGCACGGATATATAAATCTATGAATATATGTAGAAAAATAAAGACAAAAAAATCACAATCTGGTCTTATTATTACAATGAATACACATAGTAAGTGAAAATAAAAGTAAAAATAATAGACAAAAAAATGCCAAAAAAGAATATTTTTTTATAAATATTTTTTCTAAATGTATTTATTTATTTATGATTTAATCATACATGTATTTACACATTTATTTAAATGTGGGAATAAATCTGCAAAAAATATGACAATAAAAATCCATGAAGAGATAAAGACATGTATGAAAATGTGCAGAAAAAAATGAAGACAAAAGAATCAGGGAGAAAATGAAAGATAAAAGTGAGGTCAGCAACAGTCAAGAAATAAATAGAATATATTTTTATAAATATATGTAAATAGATATATTTAAAATAAATCTAATTTGAGGTTCTCAGAGATCATTAAAGACACGTCACCTCGGATGTTTTTAAAGTGTCACATCTTCTAAACAAAGATCAGCACATCCCTCCACCTCTCCGGCATCACTGCAGCTGTGCAGATGTTCAGTGTTGTTTCAGCAGAGACGATCAGAGATGCTCCACTTCCTCCTCGCGTGTCTGATATCTTCCTCCTCCCTGCTGGACTCCTCTTCCTCCCATTCTCCTCCAGAACAGAGCAGCGTGGGTGGGAGACGCGCTCCGGCTCCTGTGCATCATCATTGTCTGCAGAATATTCTGCTGTAATAACAAGTTAGCAGAGCTGGTGTGGTGCTGAGGTCTGCTCGGGGGTTTCCCTTATCTTAACTTTTATCTTTAACCATAACATATACAGGAGTCTCAGTGTGACGGGGGAGCACACAGTAAATAGACACCAAACAGTTTAAAGGCTGAGTACTGTGACACAACAGTCACAGGACAGAGAGAGAAAAAGAAAATGTAGTGTTAAATGCAAAGTGCAGATGCAAATGTGTTGTTTACAGTTCTCGCAAGAAAGATATCAGCAGACCTCAGTCGTTTCAACAGAAGCTCCAAAACTGACATTTGTTTATGCTGAAACATGAAAGGTCAGAGGTCATGTGATGTGTCAGAGCCACAGATATTACCCATATTAAACTAACCTGTGCTTCAGGGTGGGGAGGATTCTGTTTGTTAGTGTTTGACCGACCTGCCCAGAGACTACAGGGGAACAAAGCAATGTGCTGACACCTGATAACTACAGCTCAGTCGCCAGAAGAAAATGTTGGTGTTGTACATTTCTGCAAACCACAAATACATTACATTTGTACCTTTTATACGTATCATACCAACGCTTCTTAAGTGATGTATGAGCTGACTTTGTCATCTGGAGGTGGAGGGGATGGTGTGTCACGAAGGTAAGATTCCTGCCGAGCTGCAGACCGCCGCTTTAGCCACTAAACGTGGATGTTTTTTAGCTACCTGTCGCTGTTTTTCCTGCGGGGATAGTGCCACAAAAAGTGATTATATTTACCGAGACATCGCTGAGTTACTTGCCAGGACAGCGCCACAAAATGCACTGTTTTTCCAAGACATTGCTACGATACCTGCCAGATTAGCGCCACTAAAAGCAATTATTTTTGTTTTCGTTAAAGATGTTTTTGGGGGCTTTTTGCATGGGGGCAGATACAGCATGAAAGGGTGAGAGAGGGGGGACGACATGCAGCAAAGGGCTTCAGGTTGGAATCCATAGCCGCTGCAGCAAGACACAACCTTTGCATACGGGGCGCCTGCTCCACCAGGTGAGCAAAAGTGATTATTCATTTTTTATTTTTTTGCAAGACATTGGTGCATTTCCTGCCAGGTTAGTGCCACAAAAACAAATAAAGGTTAACATAAGGCTGTGTCTAATCAAACAAACACAAATGATGTGAGGCAGGTGGAGGACGGAAGGAGAGTCCCACCAACAGATCTTTACCCCCAGCAGGTCAGACTGGGTGGGGGAGGGAGGAGGACCTGTGAGGCTAAAAGTGGAAAGATGGAAAGCTAAAAACGCATCAGTCTGAAACACATCCTGTTATCTGCTGAGGGACAGACAGACAGACAGACAGACAGACAGACAGAGACATACAGATGAGAGTATCTTTACAAAGTTTGGACTCTTCTGTGAACGTCTGGGGGCGTCTCAGTATCTGAACGATACGTCTGGTCATATATCAAATGTGGAGACACAAACCAACAACAAAAGTCTCACACTAATAATGTCTGTCTTATTTCTTTGTGCTACAGAGCTCCAATGTTGGACAAAAATAAACAAAAAAGCTCTACAGGTCCAGAGAGAGGTCAGATCTTATAACAAAGGCTCCTAAACAGGCACTATTTTACATTGTGGTATGGTTGTAGGTTGGTTAGATCAATCTGATCACCAGATAAATGTTGACATTTCTACAAACACACTTATGGTTAGAGGGTTTGGTTTGTGGGTGCAATCCCAGCAGGAAAAGCGGTAATGTCTTGGTAAGAAGTAACCACTTGTTGTGCCTAAAAAGCCTAAATCACAACTGGTTTTGATGTTTGTTGGTTTTGAACAGTGGTCTGCAGCTGGGCAGGTGTCTCGTCAAGGTGTCACACCATCCACCATCTGCTCCACCTCCAGGTAACAACATCAGCTCATATGCTACGTCACTTTACGTGCTCTTTTAACCTCTTTCCTTTTGTACAGCACACTGTAGCCTTCGTCATGGCTCTGTTCTGGGGCCCCTCTGCCCTTCCTCGGAAACCTGAGGCAGGTGAGAGAGCACACCCCTCTGCCCTTCCACGTGCAAACGAGGAAAGCCTGAGGCAGTTAGAGCAGCAGCAAAGAATGACCAAACTTTCAGATCAGAGACGGAGCGGCAGCTAGAATGTAGGATCAAACAAACAACATAATGACTAGAAGTTGACCAAAATGTCACGAACTTTTGTCGAGTAAAACTATGAGGGATAAAACTAAAACTAAAAAGCATTTTCGTCTCAAGTCTTAATCTAAATCTAAAATAGCTGTCAAAATTAACACTGCTCCATTTGCATTTCATTTATTGTGATGACGAAGTTTCAGCCTTTGAGCCTCAATTGTTGATCCTGAAGAAGAAATAAAAGAAAATAAAAGAAATACATATAGAGTGTGTGACACTTGTTCTCTATCATCAAGTCTTCAGCCAGTGATCAGCACCTCGCTATACCTCTTGGTGTGAGTTGCTTTTTATATTTTAAATAATTACTTTGGCCACCAGATGTCAGTGCCTAATAATAAACATTAATTCACTTCAGCTTTATTTATAAAGCCCAATATCAGAAATCACAAGAGAGAGAAGGAGAGAAGGTGCCCGGTGTATTATAGGGGGGTCCTCCGGCAGACTAGGCCTAAGTCAGCCTAACTAGGGGCTGGTACAAGGCAAGTCTTAAATGTGGAGACGGTGTCTGCCTCCCGGACCGTAACAGGAAGATGATTCCACAGGAGAGGAGCCTGATAGCTGAAGGCTCTGGCTCCTGATCTACTTTTGGAGACTTTAGGGACCACGAGTAACCCTGCGTTCTCAGAGCGCAGTGTTCTGGTGGGATAATATGGCACTATGAGCTCTCTAAGATATGACGGAGCTTGACCATTTAGAGCTTTATAAGTTAACAGTAGGATTTTAAATTCAATTCTGGATTTTACAGGGAGCCAGTGCAGAGAAGCTAAAACAGGAGAAATATGATCTCGTTTCTTAGTTCCTGTTAGTACACGTGCTGCTGCATTCTGAATTAGCTGGAGAGTTTTTAAGGACTTACTAGAGCTACCTGATAACAGAGAGTTACAGTAATCCAGCCTAGAGGTAACAAAAGCGTGGACCAATTTTTCTGCATCTTTTCGGGTCAGGATAGGCCTAATTTTCGCAATATTACGCAGATGAAAGAACGCAGACCTTGAAGATAACTGTTGGTTGTAATAAGCTGCTTACACAGACGATCTAAATGAGCCCTGTTTGCATTAAGCGCCGTCATCAGGTCAACACATACCTGCAGAGCTAATATCACTCCCATCAGCCTCAGCTGGACTCTGTGTGCTGCTAACTCATGCATGCTAACACAAAGACAGTAAACACTACACCTGCTAATCATCAGCATAGCAGTGTTGTCACTGATGTACTGAGCTCAGGTCAGCTGGTGGAGCTGCGACCACGACTGCAGACTGTTGTTAGAGAGAGAGAGAAACAGAGTCAGCAGTATCCTGAAGAGAGAGAGAGAGAGAGAGAGGAAGTGGAACTCCTCCACAGACTTTCAGATCTGAACCACGCTTCATTTGACTTTCCATATCACACAGCACTGGCTCATATTACGGGCAGAGACAACAGCTGTATGGGAACCTGACTCAACACTGTTTATATGGTGAGTACACTCACTTCAACTACAGGCTGAGAGATAGAGCTTTGATCTCAAACAGTGGACATTAGAGTTTCCATTAAATGATGGTGATATTTTATGCACAATAACAAAGTGTTCTCCCCAGCTAGAGGTGAACGTCTCTATCAGATGTGACGTGAGATAAAATACAGTTAAAACAAAACAAAGATTAGAACAAGTTATTAGTGCAGGCAGTTTAAACAGCGCTGACACAGAGTCATTAACAGTGACAGAGATGTGAGACAGACACAGTCTTATGAAGCTGAGAGACTGCTGTAATTTTACTTTTAAAAAAGCAGTTTGTCCCTCCTGTTTTCCACACACTTAGAAAATTACAGCAGCTTTAAAATGAGCATAAGGAAGGAGGATTAACGACAGTTAGAGGGGACTAAACATCCGACACTTCAAGAGTAAGGTCATAATTTTGAAGATGAAGTAATGAGATTACAGTCCCACTTTCACAAGACAGAGGCATCGAACGTGAGGACTCACACGCTTCTTCACATTTACTAAACTGACTACTTTATAAATAAATAATATAAATTTTGCAAAAGTTCATGGGGTTGATGCAAGACGGAGAAGTTTCATCAAGATGTGTGGTGTGGTTTGTGGTGCTTCTTCAAAGATGAATTCACAAAGAGTGAGTTTGTCCTCTTCACTGTAATATTTATTTCTATTTATAAACAGCCCGGGTGTCACAAAGGTCCCCTAGTCCTCACCTTTAGCGGGTGTCTTTTAATAAACCTAGTTTGAATTTGAATTCTTTTAGCACACAGATGTGCAGCAGGTGCAGTGGGTGCAGGAGTGGCTATACTGGGATTACTGGCGTCCTCGATGGGCTTGTCTGTCACTCCTCAGGCGATGAGAGGCAAACAATGTCCCCTCACTCTGGCGCAGTCTTCATGGCTGGTATGAGATTATTGATGAACATGTTCAATCCTTTTGGATCCTTAGCTTTCTCCTTGACTCTGACTCTGTCCTTAAATCAGAGGAATTTTGCCACAGTTGGCTGAGCTCTCTCTGAACCAGCTGAACGCCTGGTACGTTGCACCTGTTTCAGCTCGATCCTGGTGATTTTGAGCTTGTCTGAGAGACAGTTTCACACTTTAGTCTCTGATAAAGCCCATCGCTTCCATTGCTAGACTCTTGGATGCCGTCAATCACAATGTTGCTCCGTCGGGACTGACCTTCCAAGAAGTCTATTTTCGGCAGGAATGAGCAGAAGCTTTCACTACAATTTGAAATTTCTGAATTCATTTCTGAGAATTTATTGTCAGTAAGCTCATCCACATCTTTCTGAGTGTAGTGAAGTCTTTCTCGTAGTCCACTGATTTCCTTAGCAAGCTCAGGTCTGTTGTTTGTCTCAGTCGTCACTGTCAAGAAGTTCTTATAGTTGTGCTCCTGTTGCTCCAGCAACTCTCTGTGAAACATTTAGTGCTGCTCTGTTATCTGGCACCGAGTCGGAGACACACAGTCCTCGTCCCTGCCTCTTCCTCTCCCTCTCTGAAGCATGATGGCATTTTAGACCAGGTAAATCAGGGTTTTGAATCTTCTGATCGTTGGTTTACCTGCAGCAATTAGGACTTAAATATCAAAGGAATAACCCACAGAGTAAGAAATACACCATAAAGTCACTTCAAAACGAATAAAAAAACCAATGCAATGACGACACATGCTTTTATTTAGCTGTGTTTACTGGAAGCAAAGAGCAGAATCCCACAGCGTGGTTTTAAAAACACTTTGCTGTGAGGTGGTTACACCTTCACACAGGAACAGAGAAATGCAGCTCCTCTTGCAAGAACGCTGAGTGAGTCGGGTTAAAAGGTCAAAACCTGCCAACAGGTGGACGCCACATTGATTGATGGGTATTTATCTGTAGTGTATATGAAGCTCCAGTCAGACTGGAAACAAGGAAACAGCTCCTGATTTTAATAATAACAACAACAAAATGTTTTATTTATGGGCGCCTCTCATGACACTCGAGGTCACCTCACAGGTAAACAACAAGTTTACAGTGAATAACATTCTGTGTAAATAGTGGATGTGTGTGGGTAGACGGACGCAGTCAGACTGAAAAGGCTGTTTGAAAGAGGTGGAGTTGATCTTACGATTGTCCGATGGAGAGTTCCAGAGATGGCAGCGGAGCAGCTGAAGGCTGAGAGTGCGGGTGGGGGTGTGGATGAGGTACAGAGGAGCTCGGTTGTGGATGGCCTTAAAGGTGAGGAGTACAATCTTAAAGTCAATGTGTTATTTAACAGGGAGCCAGTAAAGCTGCTGAAGGACAGGAGTGATGTGATTGGTGGAGGGGGTTCTGGTGATGATGCGAGCGGCAGAGCTCTGGACCAGCTGAATTTTGTGGATGGACTTGAGAAGGAAACCGAAAATAAGCGAGTTACAGGAACCAATGTAGAGTGTAACCAGAGTGTGAACAAGAATGGTGGTACTCTGTGGTGTGAGGGACGGGTGAAGGCGGTTAATATTGCGTAAGAGGAAATAGGCAGACAGAGTGACATTATCGATGTGAGTGCTGTCGAGGATGACACTAAGACTCTTAACCTGCGGGGAGGGGGAAACTGAGGAGCTATCAACATAATGGCCTCTAGTTTTGCAGACTGGGCGAGGCGAAGGCGCAGTGCACCTGCGCTTCGCCAACTGGGTGTGGCCAGGCGGATTTTGCAAGTTTGGCACACCGTGCGCCTGGCGCAGCTACTCCTCTTTCCCACCTCCGTCCCTCCTACCGGCGCAAGTCGGAAAGAGGGAGGAGAGAAGGCGTGGAGTGGGTTTTACACACATCACACCAATCAAATGAGCCCCTCTCCTCACCCTTAAATGCGCCGCGTGAAGGCGTAATGAGAGTTTACTCAATTCGCCATGGCAGAAGAGAGCAGCAGCGTCAGACGGCCAAATTCTCCCAGGAGGAAACTGATGTTTTGGTCCGGGAGGTCCAAGCTCGCAGTGTCCGAATATACGGAACTGCGAGCAGACCTCCACGGGCTGATGATGCAAAGGTAGCCTGGGAGGAGGTCACCACAATCATAAATCAATGTTGCGTTTCTCTCATGCTCACGTGCGCGCTCTCTCTTTCTCGCAGTCTCACTCTGTTTCTTTTCTTTTGACTTTTCTAAGATGACAGATGCTGAATATATACTCCCTATCTGATGCTGTGGCTGTTTGTGGTTGGCTGAGAGGGATGTGAACTCATTAGTTTGCAGCTGTGTTAATCAAATCAGGTTGGGCTTCCATTATGCGTGCCAAACATGCCAAACGTGCCAAATGGTGCCAATCCCCTTTGATCTGACATCAGATGTGACGGGACAGTCGATATAGAGATACATTTATGTGCTGATTGCAGATAGTTGCATTGAATAGTGGTTTTTGGGTATTTATTGCATCGTTAATGTGCCTGATATTCTGGAAACCTGCCTGTGAGGTTTTGGTGACGTGTGCACACTGTCCACCGGTCAGCCAAACTTCCACTTACACCAGCTGCGCTCCCCCTGCGCTGACAGTAGACGTGGTTTCAGCTGGCGAGCTTTTAGCGCACCTTTGGCGAAGCCTTTTGGCACGAAACTGTCACTGCTGGATCTGTCGACACCTCCCCTGCTGCGCCGCCACACCCATCTCAGCGCAGCTCGGTCTGCCAAACTACCAAACTGAGCGCGCCTCGGGTTGCACTGCTCGAAACTAGCTCTGCGCGGGGTTCGCCACCCTGCGCTGCGTTGGGAAACTAGAGGCCTAAGTGTGAAACTGTCAGTTTTTGCTGAGGTGGATTTGGTGCTAATTAGAAGAAACTCCATTTTATCACTGTTTAATTTGAAGAAGTTGCAGGAGAACCAGGATTTGATATCCTGAAGGCAGATAGAGAAGGTGGAGGGCTGGAGGGTGGAGGTAGGTTTGGTGGACAGATATAGCAGGGTGTCATCTGCATAATAATGGAAGTGGATGTTAAAAAAGAAGAATCAGAATCAGAATATCTTTACTGTCATTGCACAAGTACAATGAAATTGAGGTAGAGCTCTCAGATTCAGTGCTATTTAAAGGGTACTAAAGACAAACAGCAAATGAGAACAAATAAGATAAACAACAGGCACAATATAAGTGAAGTAAATACAAAAGAAAAAGTTTAAAACTGTAAAAAAAACTATGCTATTTAGTATACAACTATACTATGTAAAGCTGTACACTCTCTCTCTCTCTCTCTCTCTCTCTCTCTCACACACACACACACACACACACACACACACACACACACGATAGATATTGCACATGATAAATATTGCACATCAGGATTTATTGCACCAGCCAGCAGAAGTTGCCAGAATTAAATCTTAAAGTTATTTCACGTTTGTGGATAGTTCAGTGTGATAACAGCTCTGGGGTAGAAGCTGTATTTCCGTCTATTAGTTTTTGATTTGATTGTCCTGTAACAGTTCAAACAAACAGTGACCAGGGTGGGAAGGGTCTGTGAGGATATTTTGGGCTCTCCTGAGGCAGTGGGTGTTGTAAATGTCCTCCATAGAGGGGAGAGGGCATCCAGTGAGTTTCTGGGCGGTGTTGATGACCCTCTGGAGCGCTTTCCTCTCAGCAGCAGTGCAGCTGGCGTACCACAGTGTCATGCCGTAGCTCAGCACTGACTGGATGGAGCAGCTGTAGAATGACACCAACAGTCTCTGTAGCCGAGAGGAAGTAGGCAGATTATAAAGAGAGGGGGACCCAAGACAGAGCCTTGAGGGACACCGTTACTGACTGTGAATGTTAATCTGTAGTTATGCATCGTGTTTTATGTGCTGATTGTATGTTGTTTTCTTCTTCTAAATCTATAAAATAACTCAAAGGTGCAGAATAAAGAATCAGTAAAGAACAAGAAGTTCAGAATGATTCTTTTATATATATTTTTTCTTTTCGGCTTTAATGCGATGTTGAGATTCAGTAGGTCGTTTCCTCACCTCCTCTGTGACCTACACAGGCCCGTGCAATACAATAGTGTGCTGTGGTTTGTTGTAAGGTTCACTGTTACATTCAGTTTTAATATGGGTTGCAATAATTCAACAGGTTATGCTGTAAGTTATGTTTTAAAATATTGTTTCATGTGTGCCCTTTTAACCCATCGAAGCTCTCTGCACGGCCCTGGACCTGCAGGTAACACCATCTTTGTAGAAACATAAGTCCAGGTGATTGAAACACCTGGTTACAGTCAGGAGTGTGACGTTAGTGTTTGGTAACCAAAACTCTTTTTGATGTATGGTCTGTGTTGATGGTATCATGTCAGGGAAAGAGATTGTACTCTGAACTGAAATGTGTGTGTGTCTGTGGTTTATTTGTCAGCTCTGGTGGTTTGTGACTTCTGAAATTTTCTTCACCTGCACATGCATCTTTTTTTCTGTGTGCATTTTCACACTGAGTTCTACATGAATTGAAAGTGCCTCTTCTTGCCTTGTTTTGGGGCCACTGTTGGTGAAAAGGTTTCCGAGGTAAGGTTGTCATTTCATGAGAAAGTTTTGCAATTTCACAAGAAAAAAAACTAATCAAAAATATTTGCAGAATAACTCATGATAATAAAAGAGCAGGATGTGAAATAGAAAACATAAACCACAGCTGCAGAGCGTACCGACCATAGGAAAGTGACAGTGGATGAAACACAAGTGATATGCATTGGAAAATAAACATATGATGTAATTATAGCGTGTTTTTCTTTAACAAATGTCTCTTTATATGTTTATTAACTGTCATTTTAACTGTTGAAATATAACTGTCAGGGGCTTTTGACAAAGATGTGCCAAATGTATTCATGTAACGTATTAAGAACTGAAAGATGAGTTCATTACTGGATTAGTCAGTCAACAGGAGATTATTTGACTTTCATAATGTATCAGTTGTTTCAAGTGGGTTTTCAGCTTCTCAAATGTGAAGATTTGATGCTCTTCATTGTCTTATCATCTTTAAATCAGTGTTTCGAACCATTTCTTTGTTTTTATTTTGCAGTTCATCTTTGCCATACTTTTCCATCCTGCAGACCACATAGAAAACTACAAAAGCACACAGTCCTAGAGGGCTTTTTTTATGTATAGTGGTGTATCATCTGTCTTGTAGTTAGTTTGTCAGTGAAGTCATCCGTCACCGGCACATCTTATTAGTTCACATTGGTACAACAGGGTTTGTGACATGTGAGATGAAGTTGTATACATTTTAATAACGTTTCCTCCTGTATTCCTGTAATAGTTTATTAGTTTTACTGAACAGGCCCATGGGCCCAAAGTGTAGAGACTTTTTGTGTGTGCATGTGCGAAGTGCTCGTGCTGGTGTCTATCTGCCAGCACCAGAGGGTTTACTGAGGCCTAAGTGCAAACAGCACATTTGTTCACAGTAACGAGCAGAGAAACGTCTGCCGAGCTGATACATGAGTTGTCTTAATATCTATACTATATACACCCAGCAGCTGCTGCACATTCACTTTCTACATTTGTCAGTTATTTATAACAGACAACAACAAAGAAAACAACAATACACTGCGCACACTTCAGTGATCTGTGAAGTAAATAACATCACAATCAACAAATCTTTACACAAAACTGAACAGCTCTGTTCTCTCTCCTCTCCTCTCCTTAATTTGTTCTCCTCTTTCTTTTGAAATGGTCACGTGCTAATTCTTATTATTATCTTCTATATAAGCTTTGAATATAGTCCAAACAAATTCATGTAGCCTACATTTTACACTTACCTTGATATGGTTCTTATTACAGACCTGAGTGTTGTTTTGTCACGCCTTGACAGTTTCGACGACTGCGTCTGTCGTCGTCATCATCAGAAGCGTCATGTGATGTGTTGTGAGTGTCATTTTGTTCTCTGCATGGTCACTGGTTCAGTTTAGGGAAAGACTGGAAATAATTCCATTTTGCGGGAAACACTCTTCTTAAATTTTTTTTATTTTTGGACTCAGAATCAGGAGCAGATTATCAAACAGCCGGCCCCTGGGCACAGATATGCAAAAGGCCCCCAGCCTCTCCTACATAGGGGCAAGACACACACACTTTTTAGCTGTTTAGCCTCATTTTGTGATGTTGTTTTGCATCTTTTTGTTGCCATAATGCATCTTAGTAATACTTCGTCTCTTTGATGTAATGTAGTGTCATATTTGGTCATTCTGTGTCTCTTTGTAGTTGTTTTGTGCAGGCATGTGCACAGATAGACCAGGTGGTGCTCAAGCAACTGCTCTTTTGTCCTCTGTCATGATAAGTGCCCTTTTTGCAAGACTTTTTTGTCTATTTCTTTTTAATAATTGTAGATTTTGTTTTTTAAATTCGGCCCGTGGCGTCAGTTCTTAATTGAAAGTGTGTTGTATGCACGACAACTGCATCTGAGTCGAGCCCCTGACCCACGCCTCTGATACTTATTTTTTACACAAAAATGACACGCAGTTTGGAGCTGTGCTGCGCAGAGGAGGAGGAGAGGGGGAGCATCATCAGAAGCGTCACGTGACCCATCACGACACTCACAACACATCACGTGAAGCTTCTGATGATGACGACAGACACAGTCGTCGAAACTGTCAAGGCGTGACAAAAGAACACTTGAGCCTGTAATAAGAACCATATCAAGGTAAGCTTTGAATATTCTTAAAGAATCCCGGAGAACAGACGCGTGCACCCTGCGCAGCACAGCTCCAAACTGCGTGTCATTTTTGTGTAAAAAATAATTATCAGAGGCGTGGGTCAAATATAATTATTAAAAAGAAATAGACAAAAAAGTCTTGCAAAAAGGGCACTTATCATGACAGAGGTCAAAAGGGCAGTTGCTTGAGCACCACCTGGTCTATCTGTGCACATGCCTGCACAACACTACTACAAAGAGACACAAAACAACTACAAAGAGACACATGATGACCAAATATGACACTACATTACCTCAAAGAGACACAAAAGTACTACTAAGATGCATTATGGCAACAAAAAGATGCAAAACAACATCACAAAATGAGACTAAACAGCTAAAAAGTGTGTGTGTCTTGCCCCTATGTAGGAGAGGCTGGGGGCCTTTTGCATATCTGTGCCCAGGGGCCGGCTGTTTGATAATTATTTCCAGTCTTTGCCTAACCTGAACCATGCTGCAGTGACCATGTAGAGAACAAAATGTTGGCGCCAGACTCACTGATTTGAATACTATGTGTTTGTTTCCAGTGACTGACTCGGTTCGATTGCTTCACACAAACATTCGTGTGTGTGACGCGGCGAGGCAGTTTTGCTTAACAAATAACTCTTGCAAATAGTGTAATCTAAACAATCTCTACAGCTACACGTACGCTTCCTCTGAACATTGATACCAGCTCCTCTGAAACAGTTCACAGGGTCATTGCATCACTTCCTGTGCTCGGCTGAAAGCAGAAGTTGTTGCTTTTCTGCTGCTGATCAGCATCACCTGCATCTGTACCATCCAAATACCAACTGAAAAACTATGAGTCATCTCTGAGTAAAGGCCACAACAGTCTGTGCAGGGGGAAAATTACATTTGGTTTCTGATCTCGTTCTAGTTGTTATCATCAGCACCTCTCACGCTCAATTCTGCTGTAATGGAAGGAGGGGGGCTAGTCAGCGTTAGCTGTCTCTCTTTTATGCAGAGCCCTTAAAGGGATAGTTCAGGTTTTTGGACATGAAGTTGTGTGAAACGCTGACCATCTGTAGCTCTGATGTGATGGTGTCACTACTCTCAACGAGCCTCCTGCTCTGAGAAATGGCCCGTAGCTTACCGGAGAAAAAGTAGTTCTGAAGATGTACGGGGGACACGTAACCAAAAGGTTTTTAGCTACAAAAAAGTATGCATGTGTTTTGTTGGACTGTTACAATAATTTTAAAACATCCCCGCATTACGTCAGACCTTGCTATCAGTTGGGACTATTTTCTGGCCAGTATCTCTCCACCGTGCAGACCCACAAGACAGCACGCCAACAGAAATCAATCAGACAGTTCATCACCACGCTGTGCAGGTGCGCAGGACAGCAACGGCTAACGAAAACTTCATCGGCTGTTTCCAACAGAGAACCAGTAGGCTATTATTAGTGAGGAAGAAGATGTACTAGCCCTGTATATACCTACTACTACTACAGCGCGAACACCGGCTCAGGCTCACGACACACCCTCGTCAGCTGCTGTAGGTAAACAGAGGAATACCAAAATGGTATGGTAACAGCTGTGGGAATAAAAACATCGCCGGCTCCCAATTCCATCGGTTTCCTGTTACAGATGTAACCCGTAGGCAACTTTGGCTAACCCACCACCAGAACACAGCAGAGACTGGTCGTAATCACATATGAATTCACGAGGGTGTGTGTCAAGCTAAAAAAAAAAAAAAAAAACGAATCCTAGCTGTTGCCTCTTTAAAGACCGAAAAGAAGACATCACCTTCGAGGACTTTAGGAGAGTCATCCCTATGTTCCCAAAGACCTATATCTCGTCATATGAACTAACACTGATAGAGACTGATCCATTTTCATCCACTGATCCGGACTCAGGTCTCAGGGGCAGCAGGGTCAGTAAGGTCCTCTCCCAACTACACCTTCCAGCTCCTCCTGAGGATGTATAATCCCTCCGGTGTGTTTGGGGTCTGCCCTGCTGGTGTGGATAACCAATCCGGTCTCACTCCAAAGTCGTTGAAATCTGGCTCCCGGGCGGCGACTTGCAGTGTCACACATTGTGGATTTATAGCTGCGTGTGTTTGACACTGGTGGGAAACCTGACTGTGGTTTTATAAACTGGAGCTGTTTCAATACAGAGTGGTGGTGTATACAGACACGCTGAGCTGGGAGGAATGTTTGTCTGCTATAATCTCACCGCACAGCTGCTTCATGTGAAATAAAGTGCTCAGAGTAAACACAGGAAGTGAGAGGAACCCTCAGACATGATTCTAAAGATATTTACTTGATATTAACTGTTTCTGGCTCAGATCAGCGCAGAAGGAAGACGCTCAAGAATGTTTCAGGTTGTTTGGGTTTTACCTCTGTAATGATCAACCACTTTGGATTCAGAGGAAATGTGACAGGACTAGAACGGAGCCGGCACAAATCACAAGTTTGAGACCGGGTCAGGTCGAGACAGGGGCTAAAAATAAAAGACAGGAAAACAGAAGGCAGCCTGATGTCGTCCTTCTCTGGAAATGTCCTGTTTTTCTAAGGAGGACTGTGTGTGTGTGTTGGACTGGGATTAATCGGTGTCAGGAGGGAAGTGTGTGAACAGCAGGACAAACGGCAGTTGAAGATGCTTTTTGTTTGTGCATGTGTCCCCGTGTAAACAGAGCGCTGTGTGTTCACTTCATGAACATGAAAGGTGTCTGTGGGGAGTTAACGGGGATCTTCAGTGGAGCCACACACACACACACACACACACACACACACACACACACACACACAAGCTTCCTCTACAACTCCTTTGTTCATATCTATATGTGAAGCGTCTGCAGCCTCCTGAAAGAGAAACTGTACATCTACTGTGTACTTTAAGCTTATAATGGACTTTCAGAGGCAGACGTACAAAAACTGAATTTTTACCTGGGATTTAAACTCATTAGTGGCATGTTATGCCCAGGAATCAAAAGTGCAGAATCTCCCTCTACTTCTTAATGTAACACCCGAGTTCACTGTCCTATATAACTACAGGTGAACTTCAGTAATGAAGCCAGCAGTCAGTTTGGGTCAAAATACCACAACAGGCTTTTATTAGTCCCTCACAGTGGTATTATAAAAGCACTCAAAAGGTAGAGCATCCTGCTGCAGGGGTGTGGCGCACCAATATATATAGGCCAGTGCACAGGAAGTATACCATCTGTGGATAACCAAAGCTACACACACAAATAAACACGTTTCAACAGAAAAACACTTCTACCAGTGACCCTTAAATTATAACACCAGAACTCACCACGTGAACTCCTCCTGTGACCGGAGGCCAACACTAACTGCAGCAGTAAAAGATAAAACCAAACGCTAACAAACTCAGTTCACTAGAAAACAGATAAAACACACAGATATAAAATAAACTGCAATCAGCACTTTGCCTGTGAACTGAACACAACTCGTTATCTTCATGGACTGTTAGGACACTTTACTAAAAGAAACAGGAAGTTGTGAATGTGCACAGGAGTGTTCACAGATCCAGAAAGTGGCTCAGACACCTGAGCTCCACGAGCCTCTCAACAGCTCAGGTGCTCTCATCTTGACAACTCTCACAACTCAGTAAGACCAGATGAAGAAGTCTCAGTAAGTGTCTTTATAGCAGGTCGTGAATCTGACTAAAAGCCTGAAAATAAAATCTAAAGTCACAACCCTGAAGTGTCAGAATGGTGTTTGGTTTGTACATAAAGTGATCCAAAGTCCTTCAGGGGTCAAACAAATTATGTTAATAATATTTATAGATGTTAAGAAAGGCTAATAAAACTAGGTTTCAACATGACAAGCTTCTATTTGAGTATTTACCCCGGACATCTTGCCTCCGAAAGAAGAGCGGAAGAGCCCTGGTTTCCGGTTTTAGGCTGTTTGTAGTCCGCGTGATATTGACCAATCACGTTTGAGCCGGCTGCAGTTGTTGCCAGGTTAAACGGTCCGTGCGGTGAACTAACGAGGCGGAACATAATTGGCGTCACTGCAAACTCTGAATCCATCGCAATGGTTCAGCATATTTACTGAAATATAAACGGAAGTCGGAAACGGAAATTCGCCTCTTCTGCCCAAATCAAACCGGAATGCCAAAAAATCAGGGGTCTGCCCCCAGAGGCTGTATCGCCGTCTGCCGGAAGTCAGACGCCGATACAGCTGATGGGTTCTGAGAATGCCTTTGTGGTGGTATGATACACCGCAGGGCGGCGTGAGTTTGTAACGCAGCCAGACAGTAGAGCTCGGCGTCACTACAAAGTTGTCCAAATCCGGTGCTTGGACAGTAACTTGCAGTGTCAGAAACCAATGAATAAAGACGTCTTTTAACATTGGCATGATACGCAATTTATTGGTGCCTGGCGATGGGACAAGGACGAAAGTTAAGGCGGCAAAAGTCTGAGTATGGTGGGTAAGTACAAGACAGAGGGGGAGGTGGATGGGTCCAACAAACACTGACTTTCACCCGAGAGAGCGGTGTTTGCATCCTGTGAGATTCTAAAGCCAAACCCTGATCTTTTTTCCTAAGCCCAACCACGTGCGTTAGCTGTTAAGGAAATGTGATGGCACCTGTCGCAACGGTATGACACGCCACTGGATGGCGTCAGTTTGAAATATCAACGTTATATAAGGAGCTGGAATGTCCCTGTAGGGCAGGTGGGAGGGGTTGGATCAGACCTGGGTACCTGGTGTTCATGTTGTGTATGAATGTAGAGCCAAACCATGAAGTTTTTTTCTAAACCTAACCACGTGCTTTTGTTGGTGTGCCGGTGATGGTTGTGGCGTCCTGGAGTGTCATCAGCAGACGCAGGAGGATACCCAGTGTGTCACATGTAGACAAAGCTGCCCTATGTGTATTCTGTTTATCCGATATGATGACCTGAACAACAAAACCAAAGGATAAACATGATCCTTCTTTTCTCACTGTGTTTGTTTGTTTGTGTGTTTCCAGTCATGGATCCCCTGAACTCCACCCGCGCCCCCACCAACCAATCAGACTTCAGCAGCACCTTCACCCTGCAGGTGCTCCCGCCGCTCTACCTGGTGATCTGCGTTGTTGGAGCGTCTCTGAACGGTGTGGCCGCCTGGATCTTCTTCAGAGTGCCCAGTGACTCGGGCCTGGTGGTGTACCTGAAGAACATGGTCGTGGCTGACCTCCTCATGCTCGCCACCTTCCCCTTCAAGCTGATGACTCAGCTGGGAGTGGGCGGCTGGCGCCTCCACGTGGTTATCTGCCGCTACACCGCCGTGCTCTTCTACTCCTCCATGTACGTGGGGATTCTCTTCATGGGCTTCATCAGCCTTGAACGCTACGTCAAGATCTTCCGACACACTTCCTCTCCCTCCTCCTCGTCGTCCTTCTGCAGGTCCAGGTGTGGTGTTGTTTCCGTGCTGCATCTCCTGCAGAGCGTCGTCTTCGCCCGGGTGCTGGCATTCTTCACCTGGGGCTTCCTCCTCCTCTGCGTGCTGCCCAACGTTGTGCTGACCAGCCAACCAGCCAACGAGACGAACGCACGGCACTGCATGCAGCTAAAGACTGAGCTGGGCATGCAGTGGCACCGGGCGTCCACCTTCTTCAGCGTCAGCCTCTTCTGGGCGACGCTGGTGGTCCTCGCCTATTGCTACGCCTCCATCGCCTGCCGGGTCTACAAGTCCTACCGCCGTGTCCGCACCGACAACAGCGATGTCTGTCGGAAGTCGAACCGCAGCATCTTCAGCATCCTGGGCGTGTTCTTCATCTGCTTTGTGCCGTACCACGTCTGCCGCATACCGTACACTCTGAGCCAGACGCAGGCGTCGGGCTTCAGCTGGGACACCCGCTTCCTGCTGTTCCAGCTGAAGGAGGGAACGCTCTTCCTGTCGGCGCTCAACGTCTGCCTCGACCCCATCATCTACTTCCTGATGTGCCGAATCTTCAGAGAGTCGCTGCTGAGGAAACTGTCAGGAAGAGAGAGGAGGAGGTCCCTGACCACCGCCCAGAGTCTGAGCCACATATAGGAGGGGAGGAGGCGAGGAGAGGAGACACAAGAGAGGAGACAAGGAGAGGAATCAAGAGAGGAGACAAGAGAGAAGATAAAGGGAGGAGAGACAAAGACTGGAACATCCTCCATGATTGCAGAGGGGGAGTGATTTCTGGGTCACTGAAGGAGAGAGGACGCAAGGAAGCAGAAGTTAGCCACAAGGAGAAGGGGAAGCAAGAGAGGAGACAAGGAGAGGAAACAAGAGGAACACTGAGCCTTAATCAGACTGTGGTGTCGCGTGAGTGTTGTCGGAGTAATTTAAAAAAGAAAGTTGTAAATTCACCTCTGTGTGTTTTTCCTGGAGGTTGAACTTTATTGTGACTCAGATTTCAAAGTAACTTAAATGAATGTAAATGTTCCAAAACAAGCAGTTTACTTATTGTTTTTATCACCATGATGTCATGACGTGATATTTTCAGACAGAAATGTGTGTAAATGCAGAATATTGTTTGTAAAATTGTAAATAACAAACAGTAAATATTATTAAATAACATGTTTATAACACGGTGTTGTTTATTGTTGAAGAACCAAATTAAAGGAAGGAAAGAGAGTAAAGAGAAGGAAGTGCTGATGTGGAAGTGAAAGTGGACGGTGATGACTGGGCATCAAACCTGCGACACCGACTCATCACGTTACTGTGACTCGTTAACTTTTCACTCAGCTGATTTGGTTTTTGTGGCTTCGAGTCACACGAGTCGCTCCTCTCTCTGGGTGGTTGGACTTTTAATAACTTTAAGATTTAGACATCTGAATCGATGGTGTTTTACAGTGATGATGATGATGATGAGACTGAAGCTGTTCCTCCAACCACAGGAAAACCTGACAGAATAATCTGATCTGAGGTCAAAGCGTGTCGAGGTAACTGTTGGTTTCTACACAGAACATTAAATTAAAAATAAAACAGTAATATTTGTGAAGTGAAACAACAGAATAAATAAAATATATAGACTATATGATAATGTAGAAAATATTAGGAGAAATATTGTGTTGTTGTTTATGTTTTATTCCACAGGGAGGCAGTGTTTCTACAATGAATCTAGACGGGCAGGACGGAAGTGCCACAATAATAAAAGAATGAATTACTTGATTGATGATGAATTTGTTAGTTGGCATTAACTGATAAAATGTGACATAAAAATGTGATTTGTTTTTTATAAATTAGATTTTTTTTTATTTACCTTTGCATTTTTACACATATTTTTTATTTTTCATTTATATCATTTTCATTTATTTGTTTTACATTTATTGTCAATTTTTTTCAAAAAATTATTTTTCAAAAATGTATTCATTTTAAAAACTAGGTTTGGGAAAATCAATAGAGGGATGCAAAAAAAATTAAATATATTACTAAAATAAATACAACATTCTAAATTGAATACATCAATTCAAAAAATGTTTGTATGAAAATTAATACAAAGGTGAATAATAATAATAATAATAATAATAATAAAACAAAATGACTTGCTAATAAATAAATATGCCATTAAATTAACCACAAATAATATTTCTTTTTTAATTTCCTTTTATTTATTCATTTTTATTTTGAATGTATTTTTGCTTGTTTCAATTTTTTTGTTAAATGTCGTGTTTATTTATTTTTATGTATTTATTTTAGGTTTTTGACATCCATCAACCTCTGGAGTGGACAATCCATTTTTCTGATCAGTGTGCGAGCTTTTTCTGCTTTCTTCATTGTATTTATTTTAAAATATAATACAGAAAAAAAGTTTTGGAAAATCAGTGGGTCATTCAAACTGTTTACATATATAATTAAAATAAATACAGAAGAATAGATAAGAATAGATAATCACTTCCCTATTTCATTTATTCTATTTTTATGTATTATTTAAACATATGTTTTTTTATTTCACTTTTTTTTTTACTTGTTTCAAATGTATTTTTAATCTAAGATGTCATTTTTAAATGTATTCATTTGAAGTAATTACACAGAAAAAATAAGTTATAATGAATATAAAATAAATATAAGTATTAACTGATCATGGTAATGAAATCTACCAGGGGTCCGTTTCACAAAGCAGGTTCAACAAACTCTGAGTCTAATCCTGAACTCTGAGTTGATCTACTCTGAGATAGGAAACTCTGAGTTTCCGGTTCCAGAACAGCTGATGTGAATCAGTTTAATCAACTCGGAGTAGTTTCACCTGGAGTTAAGCGCGTGCACCATGACTATAAAAAGCCAGCATCAATGGAGCCCCGATTCGACGAGTCACCATGGCAACAGGGAAGAGGAGGGCTGCGTTTTTCACCCCACTAGAATTAGAAATCTTAATGCGCTCATGCGGCGAGTTTACACATGTTTTCAAAAAGAAGTGCAACACCGCTGCAGCTGCAAAGAGAGGGAGACAGCGTGGGAGAATGCATAAGTTTAAATGTCATCCTTTGCAATCACAATAATATTACAGGGGAAAACTGCTTGAATGGTAGCCTATTAATTTATTTCATTTAGGTGCAATCCCGCGGGGGAGAAGCGCACTTGGCAGCAGTTTAGGATGAAATATAAAAACATTGTTCAAACAGGTAAGACCTCGGCATAATCTCATGGGGGTACCTGATTTTGATCATGTTTTACATTGTAAAGTAAATATTAAGTGGCTG
The DNA here is from genome assembly GCF_011397635.1 of Epinephelus fuscoguttatus. Lineage (NCBI taxonomy): Eukaryota > Metazoa > Chordata > Actinopteri > Perciformes > Serranidae > Epinephelus > Epinephelus fuscoguttatus. The sequence goes on from NC_064756.1 coordinate 2,889,814, forward strand.
TTTGACTGTGCAGTTGTTTTATCCCCAACATAATGCTGTTTTCACACACATAAATGTCTTCTCATCTATATCATGTTCTGTTAAATAATTAAGCCTGTTTAAACTAACACAGACTTCTACTCAGCCAGCAGAAAGAAGGCAGATGCCCGTAAAACGAGCACACTTTTCTGACGGCATTGATTTCATGGGATTCAAGGGTGTGATCAGTGTCAGATGTACAGGTACAGGTACTGTAGCTACTTGAACCAGTGATGAGTTTCCCTCATTTCAGGGTTAACAGACTCTGAGTTTTCACTAAACCTGCTTTGTGAAACGGACCCCAGGTGTAAAATCACACTAACAACATAATAACTTTCAAAATAAAACTCTCATAATGGAGGTGTAGTAACAAAGTGTGACCACATGAGGGCACACGATGACAACGCTATAATGACTATCCACTGCACCAGTGGATATGACTGTAATAACTCACTGTGACCACCAGGCAGCAGTGTGCAAACATGACTTAACACATGCTATTACTACAGTCATTGTGACTCCTGCTGAAGCCACCACAGACAGAACTACATCAGGACTTTATGACCTGACTGAACTTGTTCCTCCTCTCAGGTCAGCCGGGGAGAACCCCTCCACATTAACTTCCTCCATCAAACAATTAAGTTGTTCCTGAAACACTTTCCTCTTCAGCACAGAGACACCTCGTCCCGTTCTAATTCTCTTCTCTTTTTAACCTCTAATATTTACACAGAAAGATAAAGGCCGGTTTCTATGAAAAATAACAAAGCAAACATGAACGGGATGTGGTGTTCACTGACCTACTTATACACGTCTTTGTCATGTACACTGTGCACTGAGAAGCTGCAGTAAGAATAGAAATGAAGCATCTGAATTGTCTGCAACTAAAGACGCAATATTTTATCAATATTAGCGTTGTTTGATCTTGTGGTGGATGGGCATGCAGCCAGTCTGACTGTTCTGCTAGTTTGGACTTATTGATGTTTCCAGCGCCTTGTCTAGACTAAGCTGGGCTGAGTGTATCAGAAGATGGGTACACTGTGGTCATAAAGGGATGGACACGCTCAGCAACAATACTCAGGTAGGCTGTGGTGTTTAAACCATGCTCAGTTGGTGCTAAGAAAATCTCCCCCACACCATTACACCACCAGCAGCAGCAGCAGCAGCCTGAAGCGTTGATACAAGGCAGGATGGATCCATGCTTCCATCTGAATGTGGTTTTTCCAATCTTCTATTGTCCAGTTTTGGTGAGAAAACCCGTGTGAATTGTAGCCTCAGTTTCCTGTTGTTAGCTGACAGGAGTGGCACCTGGTGTGGTCTTCTGCTGCTGTAGCCCATCTGCTTCAAGGTTGGACAAGGTGTTGTTGCTTCAGAGATGCTCTTCTGCACACCTTGGTTGGAACCAGTGCTTATTTGACTTCCTGTTGCCTTTCTATCATCTTGAACCAGTCTGGCCATTCTCCTCTGACCTCTGGCATCAACAAGGCATTTTGGCTCACTGGATATTTTCTCTTTTTGGGACCATCCTCTGTAAACCCTAGAGATGGCTGTGCTGAACATCCCAGTAAATACTCAGAGCAGCCCGTCTGGCACCAACAACCATGCCACGTTCAGAGTCACTTCGATCACCAAATGGCTAACACTTCTCTATAATATTAGTTTCAAGCAGATATATAAAAAAAAGTGTTTAGTGTTGCATTAATGTACACTTTTCTCCAACAGTTATGGGTGTCTACAGGAGTAATAGTTGTTAACAAATGCATTAATAAACCCTTAGATCTGTTTATTACTATATTATAGTGTGTTATAAACATTAATTAAATGTTTATATCTTGACTTAAAGTGTTAAAGAGAAGGACTTAAAGTTAATTTTGATATCTGATGATTCTGGAAAAAAAATATTTTTTGCAGTAAAAAAAAAAATTCAATAATATTAAATTATCAAATTAAATCTAAACAAAGGACAGAGCAGACACATGGCTCTTAAATAATACGGACAGAATCAACTTTGAAAGTGTCTGTAATGGAGAACCTGACCTGTTTATCACAACTAGCTGTGTGTGTGTGTGTGTGTGTGTGAGAGAGAGAGAGAGAAAGTTTGACTTGCAAATGAACAGCCGTGTCACACAAAATTAAAACCACATCAGTCTTCCTCCGTCTCGCTGTCAAGGAGGTGCAATAGTTTTTCTCGTCAGAGACTCAGACTGACAGGTGAGTGCAGCAGGTAACTCTGCTCTGTGTACTTTTAATATCAGAAGAAAAAGTACTGACATTTTCTCAGCTTCATGTAGTTAAAGTATCAGCAGTAAAAGTAGAGAAATAATTTCAGCTTTGTGTAGTAATAATACCTGAAGTAAAAGTACTTGTGTTCCAAAGTACATGTAAGTATCAGCAGTAACAGTATGATGCATTCTCAGATTCGTGTTATTAATTATTAGTACAGAAGTAGTCTCAGCTTATTGTAGTTAAAGTATCAGCAGTCAGTGTGCAGAAGTATTTTGAGCTTTGTGAAGTTTAAGTATCTGCAGTATCATCAGTGTAGGTAAGGATTTATACATTTTAATGTACTTTTCTTTGCTGATGATGTCATGTTATTTATAACCTCATCATTGTGTTTCTCAGAATGCTTCACCTATGTTTAAATCGATTTTGTCATGATAATCAGATGAGCCAAAAGTGATTTATAAACTAGGTGCTTTTATGAAGAATGTCCTTCCTTTGTTTAAGTAACATTTGAAGTACGTCAGCCGCGCCATGTGCCATTGTTCTGTTATTGTATCTAATGTCTGAACTCCACACCGTGCAATATGATCGTGAGTCAAATGAATAAAATGAAAAATATTCATTAAGTAGAACTAAGTCAGGGAAAATAACAAGCTAAGGGAACTAGTTACTGCTTCAGAACTGCACTTAAAGATAAAAGTTACTGATTTAAGGATGTTTGAAAAGGACGTTTGTCTCGTTAGTAAATTCGGTTAACAGAAGGAGGAGGACTCAGACAAATGCACACACAAGGCAAACAGTGAAGAAGCTTACAGGTTGGCAGCATGAGGGAGTCCAAACAGTTAAATGAATCCATGAGGACGTGACAGGTGAGCAGGCCAGGAACAGGAACAGGTAACGAGGAACATAACAACACTGATGCTGTGGCGGGAAACAAGAGGAAATGAGCTGGTATAAAAACTCTGATGAGAGAAGGCGGAAACAGGTGGAGTCAGGTTACTGAGACAGATGGGATGTGCTGTGGTTCAGGACCTGACTCCTCTAACCAGACATGTCAAATTTAGATGTCTGAGGGGTTGTGGTGTATTTTAGCCCGTGCTCTGATCGTGAGATTTTCTCAGCTGCTGCTGTGGTGATCTGTCACTTCCCTTTCAGCTCTAATCAGTTCCTGCGTGCAGATGGACGATGCTGAAACACTTCAAAGATAATTTAGTTGGGTACCACTCTCGCAGAATATCCAGCAACATGAGTGACCCCAGAGGAGTGGGAGTGGCCCCGTTCTTCAACCAGTCCTCAGTGTCCAACCTGACGAACGGCAGCGCTTCGACTCAGTGCGATCAGGTCGACACCTCGGCCAACATTTTCTTCCTGCTGGTCTGCACGCTGGTGTTCCTGGTGAGTCTCTTTACTCTGTCTGAGGAAACTACATGATTTGTTTGCACAGTTTTTGTAAGAATGGACCCCGACTGTCAAATCAAATCCTGACTGTAAATGCAGTTCCTGTCTCCTCACTGCGAACTGGAAAACTTGAACAGAACAAACCCGATGAGCCTCAGCTGTTGTTGAAAATAACTTTATCAGACACACTAATATGAGATCACAGCTGTACGCATGGACACAGTCAAATCCTTAAAGCTTCTTTAAATTTCACTCTGCTTTATGTTGTTCTTGTATAATAGTAGGAGGCAGACAATGGCTGTGTTTCCATGAATGTATATTTATGTGCAGTTTGAAGTGCTGCTTTAGAAAAGCTTTGTGGAAACAGCAACATATAAATCATCTTAAATATGGCAAGAGTTTTTACACTTGCTTGACGTGGTTTCCGTCACAGGGGTATCCTCGACCTCTCAACACCGCATTACGTGGTAATGGCACGTAATATGTTGAAGTTACGGGGTGCAGGCACGTTTTGTTTTTAGGCTCCAAAACTACTTGGTTAGGTTTACCAAAAAGATTGTGGTTTTTCGTTAAAATAAATACGTTTGTTACAAACCAACCCCGTCTCACTCTGAAGTCGTGGAATACTGGCGCACGGTCATTGACTTGGATGTGTGGATGGGTCCAATTGTAACGATCTAGTACAAAACTGGGACTCAGTTGCAGAGTAAAAACACAAAACACCAAGAACAGTTTATCAAATCTAAATCTTTACTTGGGAGGTCAGGGGGCAGTCAGTGAAGACAGAAAAGTCCATTCAGGGAAATCACTCAAAAGGAATCAAACACAAGGAAAAGGTGGGAGAGTGTGAACAATCGAGAGCGACAATGACAATCTGGCAACTGAATATGGGAAACGCTCGCTGGACTTTAAATACACAAGGGCTGATCACTAACTACACACACAGGTGAGCGGAACAAGACACAGGTGAATCATATGAGGAAATTAACAAAGGCGGGAAAACTCAGGAAGTAAAAGAAACACTAAACACAATGAGAACATAGTTCAAAAATAAAACAGGAAGTGGACACAAACACATCAGCATAAACTAGACAGAACATCACACCAGCAACCACCGACTTTCACCCGGGAGGTTGGTTCACTTTCCGTAAGATTGTAAAGGCAAACCCTGTTCTTTTTCCTGGACCCAACCACGTGCGTTTGTTGTTGAAGGAAAAAAAGGTCAATTTACACATACGGGACATAAGTATGCCGTAAAGTGGCTTAAGTATGTCATGTCAAATTATGTAACTATGTAAAAGTTGTGAGTACGTCAAGTTAAAATAAGTCAGTGTTGAGTTTTAGTTTCACACGATAAATGAACAGTGGTCTCATGGGTGAAAGTCCAGTGTTTGTTTGACGCATCCACCAGCCTGACTTCCTTGCTACACCAACTTTCCTGCTCTTTATACTCCCTACAGGGTTGAAACATTAACCACCACCCATTGCGTGATGTCCTTAAACCAGAGAATTTGTATGTCACCATGACCAAGGACCCTACTTTCCATAGGCATTGTTTCCCTGGTGCCGGCATGTAATTTCAACACAATACATGCCACCACCACGACATGCAATACTGATAAGTTGTGGTCATTACACGGACTTCTGTGAGACCAGATTGGGGTTCTGCCTTTGTTAAAGAAGAGTTGATCGATCAGTGGGATAAGGAAATGATTTTGCTAATTAAATTCTGGCATAGTGAACATTTAACTCACAACTGATCAGTTGATTCTGCTGTCATCATCTTGTGTAATGTACAAATGTAATGTATCTGTGATTTGCAGAAGCATATAATATGTTTTTTATTCAGGTGAATGATCCATTTGAAAAGTTTCTTAAAATTCACCTTTAGTGAAAAGACAGCTAATGTGTAAGGCTGGTTTAACACAGTTCTATCATGGCAGCAGGAACATCATCAAGGTCTTTGTCTTTACCTCCGAACAGCCAGAGTTTCCTCACATTACCAAACCATGACATTCCTTCATGTCTAATGCATTTCTACCACACCCTGTCTCCCCTGCAGGTGGGTTTGCTTCTGAACGGCTTCACCCTGAAGGTTTACTTCTGTCGAGCTCAGCAGCAGGTGTCCAGCAGCGTGACCATCTACCTGAAGAACCTAGCAGCCGCCGACTTCCTCATCAGCCTCTGTTTGCCCCTCCGAATCACCAACTACACCAGCAGCTCCGTCTCCATACGTCGGATCTACTGCACCTTTGGTGCCTCCGCCTTCTACCTTAACATGTACGCCAGCATCCTGTTCATGGGTTACATCGCAGCTAACAGGTAGGACTGGGCTGGACTGCAACTCGGTGTTGAGGGAAGGTGGAGGAGCTTGTTATTAGCTGGTGTCAGGGTCTGTGAGATTTTCATTTCACATTGAATATAAAGGAAAAGCTCAGCATCTTACTGAGACTGGTATCACTCTCATGTCTGCGCACTCAAAGTGAAGCTGGAGCCAGTAGCTGGTTAGCTTAGCTTAGCATAAAGGCTAGAAGCAGCTAGCCTGGCTTTGTCCAGCTGAAACAAAATCGGCCTTGTGGTACCTCCTATGCCGGCCTTTCACCAAACAACTGAACAAGTGATTTCACTGTCAGACCAATTGCTGATTTCAGAATAAAAGCTTGAGAGTTTAACCTCAGTTGGTGCGCCTTCATGAGCTCATACCTGTGGTTTACGGTGGTCATAAAACTTGAGTCGGTCTTTCTCTCGTCTCGACAGTGTGACAAAATCAAACATGTTTAACATTATCTAAGTTTTTAGTCTTGGCTCATGATTACATGGAATATATACTCATTTTGATGCATTACCTTTCCTGCAAACAGTGCTTGACAAACATGGAGAGTAAATGTTGGAGGTGACTCTGAGGAGGCGCAAGAATGTGAACAAGTCTCTGTCTCTCCTCCCACTAAAATAACCCAGCTAACCAACGGAGGCGGGTAGTTAGTTAACGTGGCAAATCCAAAATGTAAAGTTTGTATGCAAGTACAATTATCTTTATGGATTATATTGATGTAGGATTGACAAGAATACTGTCGACATGTGACACCTTTTATCTTGTGTTTCTAGATTTATGTGTTTTTCGGAAACGTAAGAAATTGCAAATATGTAAAATTTAATTGTAGTCTTACAAATAGTGATCCTGCAAGATCCCCAGTCCTTGGAAAATCTTAAAGTGTTTGACTAAAAACTCACATTGTCATTAGATGTGAGCGGCTGTCACACTTCAGTCTTTCAAAAGTCATCTCAGAATCTTTAAGAGTTTGGGAGGCATTCGTCACTAACACCCCTGTGTGACAACGTAAATTGTGGTTTCAGTGTGAAAGTCTTCTGGTGGGTGTTTGACAGCACTTTAGTCAAAACCAAGTGCTGCAATAATTTCAGAGAAAACTAAATGGGGTTAGATGTTTCTCTGCATCATCTGATTTAATTGAGGTCAGGGTGCCACACTGAGGCAGCATTTGGATGTTTGGCTGGTTGGTTGACCACTTCCTGATTCCGTCACTGAACACTTTGAATCAAACAGTCCTCTGCACTTTCAGGAGTGATTCCATGATGTGTTTGCATACCAAGGAAAAAATGTTCTTATCTTCTATCCTTTTTTTTTGTTGCTCATTGAGGTTTCCTCCTTCCTCATATTGACTGTGAGAGCTCAGTGAGGGGAGAGTACCCTGTAACACTTCATCCAAATGGATCAAATGCGAGAGACAGAAATCCGTGAGATGCCTGTCAGATCACTCTCAGTAAAGTTAAGGCCTTTAGTTAATGTCAGCAGTAAGTAAAAATACCTCCGAGTGTCACCTTTGCATGAAGGTGTGAGACAAGATAAGATTAAAAGATGAAGTGAACTAGCAGACTGAATTCAACAGTTTTGAACTATGACTATAAATATGCGACCTCAACTGCTGCTCTGAACAGGTTTTCTTCTCATTATAAGGATGTGAGATTTATGCTTAAAAAGCATCAGGATGTGGTTTTCTAATACAGACAGACGTGCTGCAGTACTGAGAAGATGTTTTGACTGAGCAGCCTGTAGTTTTAGTTTGATCAAAGTTGAGTTGGAGGTAAAAATCTTGAAAGATCTTCTCCTTGTTTAACAAAAACGCTGCTGGAAACACAGTGATGGTTCACTAAAAAATGGTCATTTTTTGTGATGCAAATGTCACTGGGATTGCAGTGACAGATCAGTAAAAAACACCCATGTTTGGTGGCAGAAACGCTGCTGGACAGGCAGTGAGAGATCATTATTAGATGCCCACCTGAGGGGGAACAATTACTGCTGGAAATGAAGTGACAGTTCACTGAAAGGCATTGGGTTCAATGGCAAAAATGACACTGGAAACTGTGTCACTGGTTCACTAAAAAAAGCCCACATGTGGTGGCACAAATGCCACCGGAATTGCAGTGACTGATGAGTAAAAAACAAACACATTTGGTTGTAGAAACACTGCTGGAAATACAGTGACAGGTCATTAATAAAATGCCCACCCTCGAGGGCACAAGACAGGTGCGACAGGTTGCTGAAAAAAAACCCACATTTGATGACACAAATACATCTGGAACTGCAGTGACAGATCAGTAAAAACAGAAACACCCCTAGAAATACAGGGATGAGTTGTGGAAAAAAACCCCACCCACCTTCTGGGGCACAAATGCTGCTCGAGATGTAGTGACAGGTTGCTAAAAAAAAAAAAGCCAAATGCAAAAATGCCACTGGAAATGTGGTGACATTTCGCTAAAAGTTGCAGTGACAGATCAGTTTAACATGCCCACATTTGGTGGTGCAAACACTGTACAACGCTGGTTGCCTAAAAACACCCACTCTTGGTTCCCTCCTGAATGCCCCTTCTAACCTGGGCTAGAATCCCAACCCACCACATAGACGTGGTTTCCTGTTTACTTATTTTCCCTATGCCCCCTCTGACAGCCTGATTCCTTAACTGATGGCTGCCTGTCTGTAGATCACATCAGTCTGATTGCAGTAACTATTTCACAACATCTGGTTTCAGAGCTGTCCTTCCGACCACATCATAGATGTCATGTTGCATTAAAGCAGCTTCTAAACTCGACTACACGTCTATCAGCACATACGTAAACACACCTCTTCTATCAGCTGTTTTCTTGTTTCGTAAGATGCAGAAAACTCAGAACCATTTAGTGTTTCAGAGAGAGGAAACAAGGCTGTGTCTGCTTTTGTCCTCAGGTGTTGAGTAAACTTGACCTCATGTGTATTTGCATATCAACTGTATCATGAACTCAGTGTCCCATGTCAAAAAACAAATTCAGTACCACAGACTTAGCCGATGCAACAGTTTGTGCAAAACATTTAACATCAGTGCAGGAAGTGGTGTGGAGGACAGTGCGGTCTTTCTGCACATTTAAACACACCCTAATAAGCATGTGTAGATAGTGTAGAAGAAACAAGCAGCACTTGTGTGTGATGTCTAAAAAGGATGGGTATGCTAAGGCTGAATTCCAACAGTCCTGTGTTATTTGATAAATAGAGCCTCTTTTAATGCATTTTAACGTTTTGGGCACTAGACATAAAAAATATCAGTAATCATAATTGTGGGTTTTGCAGAATTGTATCTTGACCTTTTGTCTGGTGCAGCTCTGTCACAAGGAGAAACATCATAATCCTTTTTAAAGTGACGTAGTTTATGAGCTGACTTTGTCATCATGAGGGGGAGGGGACGGTGGATGGTTTGCGACCAAGGCGAGATGCCTGCCAAGACCGACAAACAACAAAACCGGTTGGTTTTTAGCAAGTCATTGCTTTTTTTCCAGCAGCTTTTTGGCCCCCAAACACGGGGGTTTTTAGGGACCTGTCACTGTTTGCCCCGCAGGATTTTAGCTCCTAAACGTGGGTGTTTTTAACACACCCGTCACTGTTTTTCCAGCAGCTTTTTAGGCAACAAACATGGGTGTTCTTTAGGGCCCTGTGGCTCTTTTCCCAGCAGTGTGTTAGCCCCCAAACTTGAGTGTTGACTAGCAACCCATGGCCCTTTTTTCCAGCGGCTTTTACCTCCTCAAACGTGTTTTTAGTTTTGTTGCAACTCGTGGCTCTTTCTAGCAGCTTTTTAGCCTCCAAACAGTGCTTTTTTTTAACAGCGGATTTTTGGGCAACAGACATCAGTGATTTTTAGTGACCCAAGGCTCTTTTTCATCTCCTTTTTAAAAATAAATTGTGCTTTCGAGCAGGTTGTTTGCCCCCATGTGTGGGCGATTTTTAGCAACCTGTTGCTCTTTTCCTGCAGCTTCTTAGGCCGCTAATGTCACTGTTTTTCCAGCAGCTTATAAGCCCTTTTTAACGACCTTTTGCTCTTTTTCCTGCAACGTTTCCTACAGACATGGGTGTTTTTTAGGGACCAGTGGCTTTTTTCAGTGTTTTTTTAGCCTTGAAATATGTTTTTTTAAGCAACTTGTGGCTGTTTCTAGCAGCTTTTTAGCCCCCAATCATAGGTGTTGCTAAGTTTGTAGAAATGTACGATGCCAACATTTTTCAAGCGATAAGGTCGTGTGTCGACAGTGTTGGCTATGACTCATCTACCTGCCTCTCCTCTCTCCAGGTATCTGAAGATCGTCCATCCTTTAGGAAATCACATCCTGCAGACGGTGCGAGCCGCTCACATCATCTCCACGCTGACCTGGGTTTTCCTTTTGGCCACCTCAAGCGCCTATGTCATCGTGTCACTCCTCACCAAGGAACCATTGTCCTCCGTCCCTGACATGGTGACCTGTGACGTCCTGCACAGCAAGCAGCTCAGCCTGTTCTACAAAATCATCCACACCTGCTCCGCCGCCATCTTCTTGCTCGTCCTCATCTCCCTGATCTTCTTCTACTATGGCACGTCCCGCAGGCTGTCGCTGGCCCAGCAGAGGCAGCCGGCATCCTCCAACTCCAAGAAACTCTCCAAATCACGCAGGAACATGTTGGTGCTGGTCAGCCTCTTCTGCCTTTGCTTCGTCCCGTACCACCTGGTGCGCCTTCCCTACGCCTTCCTGAGGCGTCAGTGCTCATTAAGCCAGGTGTTCTACTACCTGAAGGAGCTGACCATCATGTTGTCAATTCTCAACGTCTGCCTGGACCCACTTATCTATTTCATCTTCTGCAAAGCCTTCCGGGCGCATCTGAGCACGAGAAGGCTGTTCAGCATCACACAGGCTGCAACACAAGGTGCAAACACTGAAAGGAGGAGCAGCGACGGGTGGATGAGCCCCCTCAAAATCAACAGGAAGACGTCACTCACTGTGACAACGAAACAGCCCGGCGTGCTCTAGCTTAAAGACACAAACACTTGTGCCTTGTGTTGTTAAATAACCAACATTCACGTTACAACTGCAAATTCATACAAAGACCGACATCTGCTGGTTAAAGTGGAGACTTTAACTTCAATTCAATTCAATTTCAATTTCAATTTTATTTATAAAGCCCAATGTCACAAATTACAATTTGCCTCACAGGGCTTTACAGCATATGACATCCCTCTGTCCTTATGACCCTCGCAGCGGATAAGGAAAAACTCCCCCAAAAAAACCCTTTAACGGGGAAAAAAACCTTCAGGCTTCTAACAGACGTGTGGTCGGCTGATTTACTCGTGCACTTCAGCATGGCCGCTGTGGATTCTTTGGAAGGTTGGAAGACCTCAGAGAGAAGTGATATCAGTAAACTAAAGGACAAGAAACTGAGAACTTTCTAAACAACATTCATTAACTCTTAAATTCAGTAAAACAACACCAGCTTGTCTTCAACATGAGAAAAAATTCTGTTTGTAGCTGTATTTGCAGGGTGTTAAATTAGTGCTGTGTGTGGCTCTCTGTCTTCTCTGGTTGAAAGTTTCTCTAGTCTCTTTATTCTCTAACCACAGACAGCATCACTGGCTGGGTGTTGTCAGAAGTGTGCTCTGTTTCTTTAGAGGAAAACAACACATAATGAGGTCAAGCTACCCCTCATATTTTAATCTGAGGACTGCTTCTGCACTGCTTCTGCAAAATATCTGTTACACTGACTATGTTTACAATAGCATGCAAAAGTTTATGGTAGGTAGTTATTATCACGCTAATGTATGTTCAAGTGTCCATTTCCCCCGATAAGTTGGTTTTAATTCGTTATTTGATTCTATAAACAGTCTGACCATCTCCAGCTTTTATTTTGGTACTTCCGGTGACCGGCAGTGTGAATTTGCATATTAGCTAAATATTTAGTTTCACCCAGAACATTTAGATTTAACATTTAGATTTAGATTTAGATTTAATATTTAGATTTATATTTAGATTTAGCATTTAGATTTAATATTTAGATTTAGATTTAACATTTAGATTTATATTTAGATTTAATATTTAGATTTAACATTTATATTTATATTTATATTTATATTTAGCATTTAGATTTAACATTTAGATTTAGATTTAGATTTAATATTTAGATTTAGATTTAGCATTTAGATTTAGATTTAATATTTAGATTTAGATTTAACATTTAGATTTAGATTTAGATTTAATATTTATATTTATATTTAGCATTTAGATTTAACATTTAGATTTAGATTTAGATTTAATATTTAGATTTAGATTTAACATTTAGATTTAGATTTAGATTTAACATTTAGATTTAGATTTAATATTTAGATTTAGATTTAACATTTAGATTTAGATTTAGATTTAATATTTAGATTTAGATTTAACATTTAGATTTAACATTTAGATTTAGATTTAGATTTAGCATTTAGATTTAGATTTAGCATTTAGATTTACCATTTAACATTTAGGTGCCACATTTAATATTTAGATTTAACTATTTAATATATTTCTAATTTAACAAATATTGCTGTAAATGTGGTAAAAGGTGACGTTAAAAAAATCACAATACTTTTTTAAACATTGTTTGAAGCTAAATGTGGCAAAATGTTGATGTTATTTTCAGCGTGAGACACTTTACAAACGGCACCCCATAAACTTTTGCCACTCGTGGTCAAAATTTCATTTACTGTGAATAGTTAAGTTAGAAGATGAACTGATCTCCAAAAGGCATGAAGTGACAGATGAAACATGCTTTTCACCATTTTAAGCAAGATCAGTGTTTTAATTTTGCTTTGTACAATTTTAGGAGAGCAGCACCATGCAAAGGTCTGGGCACCCCGAGCTCTCAGACAACTTTTCCCAGGGTCTCAGATGTTAATGAGCTTGTTCGGGCTCTGGCTTGTTCACAGTCATCGTTAGGAAAGGCCTAATTTTGAAGCTTTATAAAGACTCTGACTCCTGAAAGCTTGTCCCAACAATCAACAGCCATGAGCTCCTCTAAACAGCTGCCTAGCACTCTGAAAACTAAAAGACCTGATGAAGACTAGAAGAAGATAGCAAAGTGTTTTCAGGGAGCTGTTTCCTCAGTTGGTCATGTCAGTAAGAAATGGCAGTTAACAGGAACTGTGGAGGTCAAGCTGAAAACTCTCTGAGAGAGCTGCTCGTAGGATTGTTAGAAAGGCAAATCAAACCTCTGTTTGACTGCAAAAGACCTGCAGGAAGATTTCTCAGACTCTGGAGTGGTGGTGCACTGTTCTACTGTGCAGACACACCTGGACAAATATGAGCTTCATGGAAGAGTCATCAGAAGAAAACCTTTCCTGTGTCCTCACCACAACATTCAGCCTCACAAGTTTGCAAAGGAACATGTGAACAAGCCTGATGCTTTTTGGAAACAAGTCCTGTGGACTGATGAAGGTAAAACAGAACTTTGTGGACACAATGAGCAAAGGTATGTTTGGAGAACAAACTGTTAAACATGGGGGTGGATGGATGATGCTTTGGGCTTGTGTTGCAGCCAGTGGCACGGGGAACATTTCACAGGTAGAGGGAAGAATGGATTCAGTTAAATTCCAGACATCACAGCATCTGTAAAAAAGCTGCAGATGAAGAGAGGATGGCTTCTACAACAGGACAATGATCCTAAACACACCTCCAGATCCACAATGGACGACCTCAAGAGGAGCCAGCTGAAGGTTTGGCCACGCCCCTCACAGTCCCCCGACCTAAACATCATTAAACATCTGTGGATAGAGCTCAAAGAGCAGAGCATGAAGACGGCCCAAGAATCTCACAGAGCTAGAAGCCTTTTGCAGGAAGAATGGCTGAAAATCCTCCAAACAAGAACTGAAAGACTCTGAGCTGGATACACAAAGTGTTTAGATGATACCTGCCAAAGGGGGCGCTACTGAGCACTGACCATGCAGGGTGCCCAAACTTTTGCTTCAGTCCCTTTTCATTTTTTGTCATTTTGAAACTGTAAAATATTGAAATTAAAAAGTAATCTTGCTTAAAATATTGAAGAAATGTTTTATATTTAACGTCATGTCTCTTCATCTTCTACTTACTTAACTACTACTCACAGTAAACGAAATTTTGACCAGGGGGGCCCAAACTTTTCAATGCCACAGTATATGCGCAATATATTTTGGATATTCCAGATTAAATAGTATTCAGTGTACATTGTGTCCACTAGATGGTAGAATTAAGTTAGAGTACACTGGACATCATGTTTAGCAATCTATTCTGAGTGTGTTGTTGATGTGCAATAATTCTTATATAAAATAAATTCCTAAAATTATTTGTGTTACCACTTCTTCATATAACTGATAATAGGTCTGCTGCTGAATTCAGTGTCATGTTTCACTCGGCAGAACTCAGACTTAATAAGCCAGTAGTGATAAAATTGTGTGAACTGTCATTAAGGCAGATGAGCGGAGTGTTAGCTGGTAAACATCACGTTTATTCACTTTACATGGAGCTAAAATTAACACTGAATTATGCAAACTGTTTGCCTCATGCGTTATTGTCTGTTTATGTAAGAAATCATAAATCATGTTTTAGAAGGAGCAGATGTTTACCGTTAGGTAGCTCGGGCTGTGTTGAATTTAACAATATGCTAACGGAGCAAGGCAAGCTAATCGCTAACACGCTTGGTTAAAAAGGAAAACAACAAATGCTTTGAGACGGCTGTCAGAGACAACATGATCACATTATACCTTCTTAGCTATAACAGGCGCTGTGTTCCATGTTTTATTTCTTAATCGCTCCAGAAAAGAGGACTAACATACCGTTAGCATACTGTTCTAGACTGCTACCATAGGAAAATGCCGGTTTGGGTTTAGTGCCTGTAATTCATGCAAGGTAACATGGGAGCCAGGAATAAGGTGGATACAAAGCTCAATTTTCCTGAATAAAACACCATGTTTGTGTTTAAGAAGAATTTCTATATAATTTACACTGGATGAAAACACACAGGCTGTGGTACGTTACGGCCACAGTGGCTTAAAAAGCTTCCAGAGGACATTCACTGTCTTCAGTCACCAGGAGTTCAAGACCCACGCAAAATGGACTGTCCTAAATACTAAGTTGAAGTTGTGTAGAGGACAGGTGATAGGTACGTAGCCAGAACTACCTACTAACAAGAGCCCACACTGGCCAACGTAGTTGCTATGTTAAAAAGGGGCATACTGACGCCAACCAATGGCATGGAAGCGTCTTAAGAGGTCAGAAATGTTCTTGTTAACAGGACATTTTCTGTCATCTTAAAGCTACTCTTACCTTTCTTGCATTTCACACAGCACTTAGAAAAAATTTGAACATACACAAGTCCCACCTCCCTCCCTCTGCAACTCTACCTCCCTGCAAAGGCCTACTCCCCCCTCCCCCATTACGTCCTCATTACGTATATGATAGACGTAGGCGTCGGCAAGGTAACGTTAGATACACGGAAGAGGAGAGCGAGTGTAATGTTACAACCAAGAACCCTGGGTTTTAAAACTCAACCGGAGTCAGTGATGACTGATGAGTTTTAGACTAAGGTTACAGTGCTAACGTTGGATAGTAGCGTTAATGTTACTAGTAAGTGGAAACGCACAAGGAAGATAACGTTAATGTTTCAGAGGCTACGCTACAGTAGGCTAACGTTAGCCATTAGCAACTAATGTAACAACTAGCCTATGTTACATTAGAGTGAACTAAACATACCTGTCCAGCAGAAACTCTGCGACCATCTCGTCCCTTTTTAGCTCAGGATGAAGCTGCATTAGTCTTCGCCATCGCTCGAAAGCAGAGCCAATGTTGACCCGAGTTTTGGCTCTTGCACCATCAAGTTCTCTCTTAGTGTTAGCGTTTTCTGCTATATTCTTTGTTTTGCCAACTGATTTCCCTGTTGGAGCGGCTGGAGGTGGAAGCGGTGGTCTGCATTTGTCTGCCATTGTTATGGAGAAAAGTTTATACCCACAAGCGTCCCTGTTACTAGCCTATTTGTTGTCTCACAGACTCATGTTACACGAGCGGTTACGTCAGTGGGAGGCCTCCAAGTGGGGAAGACAGACAGGACGCTCGGCCAGTCATTGCATTCGGTTCACTTACATCAGCTTATTAATAGCATTTTAACCTAAACAAAGAAAAGCATAACATTTCCAGAAAGTTAAGTGTTGCTTTAATGCACATTTGATGAGTTAAAACATTATATTTTTACCTGTTAAGACCCGTAGAAGAACTACATGTTAATGTCTGCAGAACTCATGACGATGGCAAACAGATTGTGCGGTCAGGAGGAACAGTTACCAATAATTCTTTCAACATGGTTGTTGCATGTGAGTTTCATGACAAAATAAAGTTCTGTGAAGCCAACAGTCACACAAATGCGTAAATTAACTTTAAAGAGGAAGTCCAAAAAAAAAAAAAAAAAAATACATAGCCTAGGTATGTAGGAAGTGACTCATCATCTTTAACAGTTTAACATTTCCTCCAACAGAAATTGTGTTGGTCTCAGTGTTGTTGCATCAGGTAGGTTGTACGTGCGTCTTGTTTCTGACGGCTGCGGAACATTTTCTTGCACAATAATTCCTCTGTAAGGTGGAGCTGTTAAACTGAATTTTGGAACTAAAGTCTCTCTTATCTCAAAATTGTGGTTTATGAGACACATTCGTACTTACACAAGTGGTTAGTATTTTAGTTTGAAACTGCTGATTTATCAATCTTTGAGATCTGAACTTGCACAGAGGAGTCTGAGCTGCAACCTGCTCACAAACACTCTCTGGTTTGGTGTCGTGTTTCCTGTACAATATATTAACATGTTATATTTATATTTATATTTACTTTCTGTTAATTGTATATTTTAATAAAAAAAATAAGATGATGTGTCATTTCTGAATAGGATAGAAGTTGTAACTTGGAAAAAGTAATTAATGTTTTGTATTGTTGGTGGCTCCTGGCTTTGTTCAGTCGGTCAGTGACTGAAATATCTCAACACCTACTGGATGGATTGTGATAAAATGTGGTTCATCATTCATGTTGAACTGTAAGACAATGGACAATAGATGCTGCTTTTAAAACTCAGGATGTTTTCACTGTCTCCTCCACCTCCTCGTGCATGTGTGTGACAATCGTGTTCTATTCAGTTTGCATTGAAATAAAAGTTAGTGATGTAGTGAGAAGAAACGTCAAAAACAAAATGTATTGTCAATCACCAACTTTCAACTGAGGGAGCAGTGTTCGCATCCCGTAAGATTCTAAAGCTAAACCCTGTTCACTTTTTGTGTTTTTGTTGTCGAAGGTAAAAAAAAATGTAATTTTGTGGTGTTGTACCGATGTAGTGCGTTTATTTTGGAAAGAGACTATGTAAATGTAAAATTTCCCATGAAAGTAATAGCGTCTTATTTTGTTACTTTTGCTAAAATTGGTCAAATTAGTTGCCATATCTATCTACAAACATTATTAATCATTAATAAACAAGATTCAACCATAAAATGTGATCAGGTTTTGGACCATGTCCACTTTTGTGTCGGGGTCGTCTGCAGACTGACTTGGCAGACATCGCTGCCATCTTGTTTTTACCTGGGTTAGTGTATTGTGCTCATACTGCCGCTAGATGGTGCAAAAAAAAGTGTCCATGAATGAACACAACCAATCTAAGTTCGGTAGAATGAAGTATAAGGTCAAGTAAACCCAAAATGTAATGTCCTCACACGAGGACACAGGGTCTCAGAGGTATATTGAACGTTACATTTTAATGGCCAGGTGTCCAACATTTTGTGTATTTTTTCTTGAAGTATTTATGATTAAATACAATTTCTGATTCAAAGTTTCTAAAAATCTTATCTTCTAAAATCAACTTAGTAGTTCTTCTAGCCTCCATGAGGTAATGTTTGGTTTTAATGTGTAATGTTTGAGGCTGGTGTGGTGAATCGCTGAGGAGATTGAACGATCTGACAGAGTCTGGATGTCTGATCTGGGTTTTATACTGCAGTGGTTTGATTGTTGATGAGGTTCAGCTGCTGCTGGCACTCAGGAGGATCGGCAGGAGGAGGGAACCAGGAGGCTACGCCCAGCGATCACACAGAGACCGACTGAAAACAAACAGGAAACACAAAGGAGATGCAAAGCTGAAACCCTGACAAGTTTTTAGTTTTGCTGCTTAAATGTCCTACAATATTTCCTGCGAACACATCCCAGGTGAAAGTCCGGTCTTTGTTGGACCACCCCTCCCGGCCGCCCTTTCAGCTCCTTATGTCATGTTGTCACTGGCAGCATTTCAAACTTGACAGTCACTGACAAACAGAAGTATCTGATGATGACTTTGGAGTGAGAACAGGCTGAATTGTCGGCACAGACCTCTGCTGACACGTGTGAAAGGTGTGGAGGGAGGAGGTTTAGAGTGCTGTTCAACCATCTGTCAAACACTCCTGATGGAGGGTAGTGTTCTCTGAGATACTCAGGATCTCTGCTGTAAAAAAAAAGGCTACGAACACCAGTGTCTATAATCGTATAAGTCTATATGACATCTCATTTTCTCTTCTCGCTCACACCCTCACACACTGTCTTTAAAGTGTGAGCGTTATCTGTAAATATGAGATGAAACAGAACTGTTTTTTAGTCATCTGTGTCAGTTCCTCCTCTGCCTGTGTGCCACTGAAAAGGTCCATAATCATTTTGAAACTCACGTTAATCAACACCCAACTGCTGTAAAGCCCTTTGACAGCTGACTGTGTGTGTGTGTGTGTGTGTTGCAGGGAGGTGTGGCCTGTGATCAGACTGACGTACTTCTAACAGGCAGGGAAAACACCTTCCATCCGCCTGCAGCCCCGAGCACATGATCTGCAGCAACACACTGAATCAAACGTACCCTGAGGACCTGCGTGGGGGGAACCCAGAGTCCTGGTCAGTCCTCAGGGGATCCAACACGTGGTCTGAGGACCTTTGAGAGGACTGGATAAGTCAACACAGAAGGTAAGGGCTCATTTAGATTTTTAAGGTTCACAGTCTGATGATCAAACCACGTTAAATATCAGACGTGATGCGGGTTCCTCCTTCACTCAGTCTCATGCGGATGATTCACAGTAACAGGAATAAGAAGACGTTTTAATGAAAGAGCTCGACTGAGAGTTTGAAGGATGCCGTCGCCATAATGGACAAATTCATCCAAAACTGATTTAAAGAGTAAATCACCTTCAGAGATGGAGGATGGCGCCTGCCAAACTGCCGACCACTGTTAGAGACCAACAAAAACACAAAACCAGTTGTGATTTCATGACCTGTAGCTTTTTTCCTAGCAGGGGTGGAGCTATGAAAAAGCAGGTATTTTTAAACCCAAACATCTTTTCTGACTGACAACCAAGTATTTTTTATACCTAAACCTAACAGGCTGTTCTCATAACATTTTCATACATTTTCCTATGAAAAGTAACGCACCAAATTTCACACATATCCCACGTAATCATGGGGCATATACTCTGGAAAGCTGCGATCACGTGACCAATACATTGCTGGGAGTAAAGAAGGAAGCAGGTTGTGGTAGTGGATGGTTCACAAATCACAGGACTTCCCCCCTGGAGACCGTTATTCAGAACCCTGTGAATATTGAGTTATCTTAAGGTTCATCCTCACCATGTTACTTTTCCCAAACCGTTTAATCGCCTTTATTCAGGTCTGCACAAGATTTGGGGCAGGGAAGCTTTCTGATTGGATAGGGGGCGGGGCGGATGTCATGTGTTTACGTTTACCGGAAGAAAACACTGTAGTCCTCGCTCTGGATAACAAGATGCTTGACGACGCCGTTCTTAGTGCCTTTTTCGGGCGTGTTTTGCTTATATTCTTGAAGCAGCAGTACGACAACAACCTTGTTCTGCTAATGCTTCATCTGTTGAGGAGGAGAAGGGAGGTAGAAGGTCGAAGAAGGGAGATAGAAGACCGTGCTGTGGCGAATGGAAACCGGTGAGTGCAACGAGTCCGACTGCTCTATCTCAGCCCGTTGCTATGCAGCCCGTTGCTATGCGCGCTATATATGTCATCACGCCAGAAGGGCAAGGAAACGAGCATGCGCAGAAAGACCAGAATGGACTTAAAGAGGAATGAGTGTATACAAGCACACAAAATTCTTTCATTTGGAATGATAAATGGAATAAACCACCCGCTTTAATCGGATTTAATTTTCAATCAGAATGACCGTTTACATGACCACTTTTAATCGGAATGGCCTTTCATTCCGATTAAAAGTGGAATTAAACTGTCCATGTAAACGTACTGACTGTCATCTGTGGGGTGCTAATTCTTAGGATATCATAAAAACCATTGTGTGAGGATACGTTGAACCTAATGCAAACTGTTTTTATAAACTGTTCGTACATTTTCGGACGAAAAGTAATGCACCCAAATTCGTACATATCCGACATGTTTCGAAAGGCTGGTATCCCATTATCAATGCACTGATGGGTGTAAACAGGGAAGCAGTCCAGAGTGTTTGGAACTGAGTGAACCCTGAGTCATTCTTAGGTACACCCTTGCCATGTTTCTTTTCCTAAACCCAACCACAGTAACGTTACATAAAGTCTGTAATGTCATTTGTGGGGCACTAATTCTTTGGATATCATGAGAACCATTGTATGAGGATGTGTTGAGCCTAACCTAGGCTGTTCTCATAAACTTTTCGTACATTTTCCTACAAAAAAGTAACGCACCCAAATTCGTACATATCCCATGTATTTTGAAAGGCTGTGATCACGTGAACAAAGCGCTGACGGGAGTAAACAAGAAGGCAGTCCCGAGTGGTCTTGAAGGGAGGCAGGTTGGGGTGGTGGATTTCCCCCGGGACTTTTCCTTTGAGACACGTTTGGAACTGTGTGAACTCTGACTCATTTTTAGGTATACTCTTGCCATATTTCTTTTCTTAAACTTAATCACAGTAACGCTACCTTAACTACGTAACTTTACGTTAGACTGGAAGTGCCCCAGATACAGCACTGGAGACAGGACCCTGTTCATTCTTATGAAAGTTACTCAGTGGCGGTATGAAATTACCTAGATGATCGGTGCTGCTTCCACATCACTGGAACGGAATACGGAACTGTAAAAAAATGATTTAATCTTGCAGCTCTTATGGACTTACCGAATGTTATTGGACTGAATGGATTAAATACTAATGGTGAAACGAGTCATTTCACGGGGGTTGTGATGCGGGCGGCTAAATTTGTAGGATATCATATAAACTGTTGAATGAGGACATGTTGAACATAACTACACGTTGACCACAGCATTGTTGAAATGTAAAGTTTAAATATGAAGTTTCAACATATCCATTACAAAATAACGTACAAATGTAATGTAGCCGTAGCTCGCAGAAACATATAATGCCAACATTTATTTTGGCCATTTTGCTCCTTTGCGTCCTTTGGTGGTGGACTTGCCATGTTACTTCTTCCATAGTATCTTTAATAGCCTAAACCTAACCTCCTTAACTTTACCTTAACTACACAGCTCAGTACGTTAACGACATTTCGTCTTTGTGGGGCGCTAATAGAATATCATATGAACCACTGTATGAGGATACTTTGACCCTAACCACAGCATTGTTGAAACGTTAAGTTTCAGCAAAAGTTTTTATCATACCCATCACATAATAATGAACAAATGTAATATAACATTTATTCTGGCCAGTTGGTTGGCCATGAACGCAACACAGCCTCCCTGTTTTACTCCGTCAACCACCTTCTTCAAAAGGTATGTTGCGATATTTGGGCGTATTCGAACCGTCTTTCATAATATTTAAACGTAGGTGTGTTTCTCCTTCCGACCAGACATACAGCCTTTTCTACTCGGCATGTATCTTTACCCCAGCCTTCAAACTGTTGGGCTAGTCGGTGTGTTTACAATGCACAGAGCTGACGGTAAACAGGCAAGAGGCTGTGTGTCACAAACCCAGATAATATTATATCTCACATGTCTTAATTGGATAATGCTACACAGTATAACTATAAAAGAGGAAGAGATGGCCGGATATGCAGCAAAGGGCCGCAGATTGAAAACAAGCCTGTGGTCACTGCGGCAAGGACGCCTGCTCCACCCAATGAGCCACTGGGCACCCGGTTGGTGTATCACTGGGTGACATCTTCCTTCATCACCATGAACACACACATTGTAGTTTATTTCGTCTCAATGCCAAATACACCGTCCTGCTGCCACAGATGATCCAAACGTGGATCAATCCGCTGCTGAAAATAGTCGCCGAAAAAGTCCCTGTGTCCTCCTACTTGTTTGATAAAAACTTCAGTGAGCAGCTGTTTGAGGAAACTACTGATAAAACTATTTATGTATGTGTGTTTTTAAAGATTTTACATCTGATGACATTTAACCCCTGACTGTGTGTGGGCTGTCTGTGACATGTTGTCCGGTAAATGTGACTAATAACAGAAGTAAACAAGAATATTATGTTACTTTGACAAAAAGTACCATCCCTGCCTGCACACACACACACACACACACACACACACACACCTACATACTGTTGAGCAGATCATGTTGCCGAGCTGAGCTTTAATAATCTACATTACTGTTAATGTCAGTGTGGTTTTGAATGAGGTTTTCACTTCTGGTGCAGAGACTGCAGGTTGCTTCACTGTTGAGATGTTCTGTGTTTGATGGTGAAATGTATGCCTATAAGTGTATTCACTAATTTGAGGTGTTTGAGTCTTTTCTATTCATACCACTGTCTAATCCACAACATTTATCCGACAGCTTTAGTTACTTTACAAATTCAGATCTTTGCAGGCAAATTGTAAAATGATAAAAGCACAACTGAAAGAATTAGTCCCTTAGTCAGCTGGTTGATTGTGAAGCTTCGCCTGTTGATACATGTACTGGTTGTTACAACAGAATAAAGCAGCTGTGAGTGTTGTACAAAAGTTGGAAAGAAGCTGCTTTGTGTGTCTGGCTGAAAGTTTCCTGATTCACGACTTCCTGCTGCAGGCAGGTTGATATGTGACCGCAGAGTTTACTTGCATCCTGTGTGGTGATAGCTCAGCTACCTGTCTGTCACCTCCTGCTCCATTACAACACTCACATGGAAGAGGCCCTTTTTTGCTAGACATTCCTTTTTATTTCTTTTTCTTATTTAATATTTTAGTTTTTAAATTTGGTCCATTGCATCAATTCTCCATTAAAAGCTTGATGTGACGCCTGATAACTGCATTTGAGTTTTCTTTCGATAGTTCATTTAAATAAATCTGAAACAGGGTTTGGTGCAGTTTTATCTTCCCCCCACTGGGTTGGGAGAGAGTTACTGCCCCAAGCAAAGGAGCTGAAGCATCTGCGGGTCTTGTTCACCAGTGAGGGGAAAGTACGCAACCCTCACCTATGGTCATGAGCTTAAGGTAGTGACACAAAGAATGAGATTGCACATACAAGCGACAACTGGGCGGTAGCTGGGCTCAGCCTTAAGGCCCTGACACACCAAGCCGACGGTCGGCCGTCGACCAAAGTCGCGTCGTCGGTGAGCGTCTGTCGGCCTAGAGTTTGCACAGTGTGCCACACCATCGGCACTTTGGCATCGGCAAGTGAATCTGCCTGTAGTGAAACCTCACTCCACTCAGCTGCCCCACAGACCCGCTGCTTCTTCCCACTTTAACCTGAATAACAAGAAGAAGCAGCGGGTTTATTGGGCAGCTGAGTGAAGTGGAGCCTGCGGAGGAAACACCGGGACCGTCTGGATGTAATAGTCCGTGGAGGTGCTGCGGTGCTCGGCTGCACAGATAGGAAACCCCTCGGCTGACAGGATGTACCACTCTCTCACTCCGCTCTCTCTCACGCAGGCGCAGAACGTACGTGCTACTTGGCCGTCGGATGTAGTCCGTGTAGTGTGTTCAAATGCAACTGACACAGGGCGACGTGAGGCGACATAGACGATGCAACAGTTGGCTTTCGTCGCCGCTACTTCTTTGATGTCAGTTTGGTGTGTCCGCACCTTTAGCGATGAA
Source organism: Epinephelus fuscoguttatus (assembly GCF_011397635.1). Classification (NCBI taxonomy): domain Eukaryota; kingdom Metazoa; phylum Chordata; class Actinopteri; order Perciformes; family Serranidae; genus Epinephelus; species Epinephelus fuscoguttatus. The sequence goes on from NC_064756.1 coordinate 2,913,759, forward strand.
TAATTCCCATCCAGAGGGAGCTCGGAGTAGAGCTGCTGCTCCTTCACATTGAAAGGGGCCAGCTGATGTGGTTTGGTCGTCTTATCAGGATCCTCCTGGGCTCCTGCTGTTAGAGGGTTTCCCAGGCAAGTCCAACTGGTAGGAGGCCCGGGGCAGACCCAGAACACACTGGAGGGATTATATATCTCATCTGGCCTGGGAACGCCTCGGGATCTCCCAGGAGGAGCTGGAAAGCGTTGCAGGGAAAAGGCAGTGTTGTACTGAGCCTGCTGCCCCTGACCTGACCAGAAGCAAATGAACAGATGGATGACTTTGTCACGATAAGAAAAAGACTGACTTAAGATTGATTGGAATGAGTTTTATTACCTGTGACCTGACACCAAACCATCAAGGTCACGGGAGTGCGCACCAACTGAGGCAAAGCGGTCATGATTTTATTACAACATTGGAGATTTGTCTGTGACAGTTACATCACTAGAAATTTGTTTGGTGAAAGGGCAGCATCATCCAAAAGGGTTCACCAGTCCATGGATCTGGTAGGCACATACAGCTTTCAGGATAAAAGGTTCAGGCACCAGGTTGTGAGAGTTAGAAAGCAAGACACGAGGCAACATCGACAATCTGACAGGGAAAGTGAGCTGGTTTGTATACTGCCAGGCTGATGAGGGGAAACAGGAAGCAGCTGAGTATGTGGGCATGAAAGTGGTTACTGCAGAGCATGAGGGAGTGGCTGGGTTTGACATGACTGTGAGTGGTGACAGGTGGCAAAGTCTCAGGGTATCTTGCGGATGGATGAAGAACGACACAGACAACGACCAGTTGATTCAAATGTTGCATCAGACAAAAACAAATACAGAAATCCGTCAGGTAAAATCACCAAAAGTTTTATAACTCTGGCAGAAAAACCTGTCTCTCAGGTGATGAAGCACACGACTGTTTAAAGGTGGTTTTCCTTCCCACAGGCTGCTTCCTGTTTCCACCCCGACCGTCAGTCTGAACCCAAGACATCCATACCACAATCACAGCAGCTGCTGAGCATTCAGACTTCTCACCACACACAGTGAGCTCATTATCACACCTGCGACCTGTAACTGAACGGTGTTGAAGCTTTCTTTGCTGAACTTGTTTACTGTCTCTCAGCTGCAGGTTGAGCTCCTGATGATGCCTTCTTCCTCCAACTCCAGCTCTGTAGGAGCTGAGGAGGGGAAGCAGTGCATCCTCAATGACCAGATGGGACCCTTCACCGTCCTCTACATCCTCATCTTCATCATCAGTCTGCCTGGAATCCTGCTGTCTGTGTGGACCTTCATCTGCAGCCCCAGAGCCAAGGTAGGACGCTGTTTAGAAATGTATTTGTGTTAATATGAGATATTATTTAGTTTTTAAACATATTTGTGTATAATGTGTTCGTGCAGCAGAGCACCAGCGTGTACCTGGTCAACCTGCTGGTGGCCGACCTGCTGCTGCTGCTCGCTCTGCCCTTCAAGATCCTGAAGGACCTTGGGGCAGCGCCGTGGAGCCTCATGGTGTTCCACTGCCAGGCCAGCGGTGTCACCATCTACATCAGCCTCTACGCATCCATCGCCTTTCTGGCCCTCATCATCACTGACCGCTACCTGCAGGTAGGGCTGAACACATCTTCATCACAGGGGCAGGTGATGACGATGTATCAGCTTCGTGAACGAATCATACTCTTAAACTGGACCCACATTGAGCCATCAAATAAGCTTTTAAGCAGAGAACACAGAAAGCTTTATCATCAGTTTATCAGTTACAGGTGTCAACTGCTTCAGCTAAAACCTGAAATATTGCAAAAAGGTTTTTACGCTTGGCTGAGGCAGAAAAATTGGCGCAAAATGCGACTGAATGCAACAGAAATGATGATGTACATGAAGCATGAAGAGCTGAAAACATCAGATGTGTGTGGAGTGATGAGGAGACTGTAGCCTTCCTCGCATTAAAGCATAAAAAAACAGAACTATAATTCCATCGTGTTTTCTTCCACATGGTTTTCCATCGTTACAGCTTTGTCTTGAGCTGTCTGAATCACCCCTTCTTCTTCTGTCGTGGTCTATGGCACCAACTGGGATCAGCTCCCACATTGTCTTACGCAGACTTTCAGTAAATTAAAGTAAAATTTCGATGGAAACTTGACAAATTTTATCAGTTTAATGAATTGCAACATTATGTCTGATATGTCCTGCAGATAAAATGATAAACATTAATTAATTTATTAACAAAAAATTATATAATTTGTGCAAATTTGACAGCACAAAGCAATTTGCCAGAATACTTGCTGGCACTGTACATTTCTGTAAATCACGGGTGTGTAACATTCCTACGTTATTATGTAAAGGTAGAAGTTTTCTGTACATTTGCGTGTGGTTATGTTTCGGCACAAAAAACACTTGTTTATTTATAGAAAAAGATGTTTTGGCCTAAAAAAAAACTGTTTTTGGTTTCCCAATCACTGTTGGAAATGCTGCTAAAAAATGAGTTTGGTGGCACAGTCGCCATTGGAAATGTAGCAATTGCTGATTAAAAAAACCCTGCTTTTGGTGGCACAATTACTGCAAAAAATACAGAAATGGCTCACTAAAGCACACCAGCTTTTGGTGGCATAATGGTCGCTGGAAACGCAGCAATGGCTTGCCTCCATAAAACAGTCACATTTGATTGCAAAATGGCCGCTAGAAATACAGCAATGGCTTGCTTAAAAACAGCAGCTTTTGGTGGCACAATCGCCCCTGGAAACACAGCAATGTCTCGCTATAAATACAATCTGTGTTGTTGTTGTTTGGGCTTGAACAGTGGTCTGCAGCATGGTAGCTGTTGTTCCTAGCTGTCACGCCATCCACCATCCCCTCCACCTCTCGATAAATCAGCTCATATACATGTAATTAGAGCAACGTCACATTGGAAATGCTGACGTGTACTTATATGAAACGTACATATGTAACATATCTGTGGTTTGCAGAAACGTTCAGTGCCAACATTTTTATCTGTTTCTGCCTCAACTGTTGCATCCAGAACCTTGACTTACTTTCCATCAGGTGTTCGGATACATTTGCCGTTAGTGAAACAATATCTGGACTTTTTCTGAACCAAAGTTATACGTGGAAACAGTGTGTTTGGTGTTGGTGTTCCTGATGGCTGACGGATCTCTTCTCCTGCAGGACTGCCAAACTCTGCGCTCTCTACGGCTCCAGGAGGTCGGCTTCGCCCGGCTGCTGTCGGTGGTCGTCTGGCTGCTGCTGCTGCTCATCATGGTGCCCAACATGGCTCTGCCCATACAGCAAGTACAGGTACTGTAGTACTACTGATTGGAGAACTGCTGCAACTACTGCTATGACTACCACTACCTCTACTTCTACTGCTACTCAGCATCAGTTCCTGCTCCAGGTCTGGTAAGGTGCTGTTGAATTGATGCAAGTCTGTGTATAAATATGTCTGATACCTGGAGGTGATCCAAGGTGGCGCTCTAATCGCAGCCGTACAGTTACACTGCTGCTACTTCTAGTTCTGCAGCTTCAACTGCTTTTCATCATTTATAATGAAAATCTATCTGCCAAATGTAACTGTGAAACCTGTCTGTGCAGGAGCGGCGGTACCTCAGCTGTTCATCTCTGAAGAATGACATCGGCCTCCACTGGCACACCCTGACCGTCTTCCTCTGCACAGCGTTGTTCCTCAACGCCTCTGTCATCGTGCTCCTCTCCAGCGGCCTGGCTCTCAAAAGACTCCTGCACAGCCGCAAAGACCCCAAACTCTGGGTTGACGCCCGGCAGGCAGCAGTGAGCCTGGCGGCCATGGTGTTGGCCTATATCCTCTGCTTCGTGCCTTACCACGTCGTCAGGACGCCATACACGTTGGCCCAGACTGAAGTCATCACGGATTGCCACACCAAGAGGCAGCTGTTTCTAGGGAAGGAGTCGACGCTGCTGCTGAGCGTGCTCCACCTCTGCTTCGACCCCCTGCTCCTCTACCACCTCCACACACAGTTCAGACAGACGGTTCACAAGATGTTCCCCTGCAGCAGGGAGCAGACGATCAGCGACACAGAGGAACAGGCTGCGAAGGAAATGATGGAACCTGCAACTTCCGCGCAGCAAGAGGACGCCGTCTAACCACAGATGTTCTGTTCATATCTAACACAGATATACACAAGACACATGGAACAAAGAATGATGCAGAAACTGAGACACAGGACATGTTAACTGTAGCTTAGCACAAAGACTGGGAGCATATGGAAACTGCTCGCCTGACGACACACCTTCAACAGCTCCACATGGACAAAAAACTGTTTTCGAAAAGTTTGCTTATGCACCAAATCAATCTCATGACACCAGGACTCCTGAGAAACCTGAAATAATTTGAATCAAAGACTTTTAATAATTATTTAACTGCATGTATGATCCTTGTTCTGTGTTAAGTTGGTGTTGAGTTTCTGAGAATCTTTACATGTATCGTCCCTAATTTACATTGATTCATGCAGTCTGATGCCGTTAAAGTTTCTTTACATCTGTAATATTTGTAAAAACCAGAGTGAATAGACTCTCTGCTTATCTGAATTATGATGAGTTCAGACACATTATGTTGTTAAAATGAATAATAAATGGAGCTGAGAGTGTCATTCTGTGTTCAGGGCAGCAGGTGGCAGCAGTGACCAGGATTGATCCAGATCAGGTTCACTGAGTTCTCCATCAGTTCCCTCAGTACTGTTTTTTTAATCCAGGATTCAAGACGTCCTATGCAGAGTGAAAACACACCATACACTGAAATTCTTAATTACCAGTCTCCCTAAATAATAATAACAATGGAATAAAAGTTTTAAGATTTAAAATATATACACACACATTCATGTACTCCTGTCCTTGTGAGGACCCCGTTGACATAATGCATTACCTGGCCCCTCACCCTACGGGACTGTTTGTTATTTATGAGGGGGGAGGGGTTGGTGCAGAAAGGCTGAGGCTGTCAAATAATATATTTAAGCACTGGGGAAAGTTTTTTTTATTTTGGCCTAGGGGAGAGGCATACAAATTTAAATGATTGGATTTTGTACTTACTTTTGTACTTTTATTTTACTGCAGATTTTAAAAGCAAACGTGCCTTCTATACGTTGGTAATTTTTCAGATCTTAGTGTTAAATTTTTCTGATTTTTAAATAAAAGCACAACTTTTGGAGTTTTTTTTTTTTTTTATTTATTTTTTTTTTTTTAAGAAAACATGCCTTCCAAAATGACGCCATATATCATAGTCAGAAACTCTAAAATCAGAAATCATTGTCGGATTTTCAAATTCCAGATTGCCCTTGGACACATCATGCGACACAAGCTTGTCAGAAAAAAACAAAACATAACCAGATCTGAGCTTAAAAAAGTGATATTGCTATACTGATACTGTTTTTCGGCAAAAAATAAACTGTTTGCATTTCAACTTCAACTTTTAACTTTCAAACTTCAAAGGGTAAGTTTTAAAAATATATATTATAACTAATTTATGGTGGAGGGAGGGTCATGCATTTTCCATCAGTCAGTCAAGGAGGCTCAAGGAAAAAATGTTGTAGCTTCGGGTAGGGTCAAAATCAAAAGAGCCACCTCCCTCTTCTGATAAGTAAAGAACAGTCTCTCGCTTTCTGTTCCCACAGTTCATCTTAAAATGGGAAAAGTAGCTTTTAGCTATGCTGCCCTGCAGATTGGGTTAGGGTCTTAGGGAGCTGGTCTATTCAGGTGTTTTTAGAAACAAAATGAAGGAGCTGAGGAGGGCGCATCAGGCTGTGGATGCTTTAACTAACTATTTACCTTTATGTGATCCAGGATATGCTGACCCAACCTGGCCTCACTCCAACATTGTCAAATACTGGCGTTTGGTCAGTGACTTTCAACGTCAAACACAGACGAAAAAAGCTGTCCTTTCACGTCGGCATGATACACAGCTGGACGCTGTCATTGTTTAATGGCGTCTGGCAGCATCAGAGGGAAATGTGGCAGTACAACAACGCAAATTAAGGTGGCTTGAAGTCCAAGTACGGCGGTAGATGGGTCAAACAACCTCCGACTTTCACCCAGGAGGACGGTGTTCACTTCTTGTAAGATTGTAAAGCTGCTGCAGATTTGTAACTGATATCCATCTTCTTAAAATGGAGAACAAGACAGTTTGTTCTTGAACCTTCCTAAAATGTGAGTCTGTTCCTTTAACCAGTCCGTGCTCCATCTTTCAGTTCGGCTCTGGACTCAGAGATGATCTAATGGAGTGAACACGGAGCCAGAGGCCCGACCTTCTGATTGGGAGATAACACATATAAAATGATCCACAGCAGCTTGTAATAACGCTTAATTATGTCTCACGGTGCTCGAGAACAAATTACAGTCTGACTGTAACAAAATAAACTCTGTGAAATCGATTCTGCATTTTTGGTCGGAGACGTAGTGAAGAAAAGGAACTGAATCAGATAATCAGATTTATGTTCTTTAAAACGGCTTTATTGGATTAGGATGAAAAAAAACTGAAACCACAGAAAATACACAGGATACAGAAAATATGTGTAACACATGCTGGAGGAGGACACAGGACAAGATCACAGAATGACACAAAGTCAGGATAAAATCTGACCTGCCGATAACATGTCAGTAATCATCATCAATAACTTCACTTCTGTATTTTGTCCAGTTTGGGTCAAAAGGAAAATCACCAATTTAATACTTTATGACATATTGGAAGAGTTTTAAAGGGTAGAATTAAAGTTTTAAACGTACAGCAGTAAAGTTTGTGAGATCCCAGAAAATAAAGAAGTGATGCCAACACAGTGCAAGAGTGACAAGATACAGACACAACAAACAATAACGGCCAATTAAAGTGTGTTTTTCTCTTTGGATGGAACAACGCTAGACTTTCCCCCTGCCTCCAGTCCCATCTTGGACTTGTCTCGTATTTCTGTACGTTCTTATGAAGCGGATACACTGAAACTTTACATTTACATGTGGTTAGGTCAAGACAAAATATACTTAATATGGTTAGAAAGATCATGGTTAAAATATCTGCTTTCAATGGCACTATCAGGAAACCCAACAATGGCTCTTTTTGTCGCACTATCCCAGGACGAAATCCAGCCATGTCTAGGTAAAAAACAACCACTTCTCATTGCACTATCCCAGCAAGAATTTTTCAATAAATTACAACCACTTTTTGTTGCAAAATCCTGATAGGAAATGCAGCCATTTATCTGTAAAAAACCCAACTGCTTTCTATGGCACTAACCCGGTAGGGGACAAAATAATGTATTTCTGAAAAAAAACCCCCAACAACTTTTCATTGCATTATCCCAGCCTGAAACACAATTTTTTAATTAAAAAAAACAACAGCCTTTTGTCAAACTATCCTGGCAGGAAACACAACAATATCTCAGTAAAGAAATAATCACTTGTCATTGCACTATCCCAGCTAGAAACACAATTTTTTGGTAAAATTACAGCCACTTTTTGTCGCAAAATCCCGATAAGAAATGTAGCAATGTCTCCGTAAAAATGCCTCCTATGGCACTATCCCAGCAGGAAACAAGGTTGTGTCTTTGTAGGAAAAAAACAAAATCTTTTAATGCCACTATCCCGGCTAGAAACACAATTTGTTAAAAAAACAATTGCTTTTTGTCAAACTATCCCAACAGGAAAACACAATGATGTCTTTGTAAAAACAGCCACTTTTCATCACACTATCCCGGCTAGAAACACAATTTTTCAGTAAAATAACAATCACTTTTTGCGGCACTATCCCAATAAGAAATGCAGCCATGTTTTGGTAAAAAACAGTGGCTTTTTGTGGCACCATCCTGGCAGGAAATGCAGTGATTTCTTTGTAACAAACAACACTATGTATGGCACTATTCCAGCAGGAAACACAGTGATGTTCCAGTAAAAACCAACCTTTTTTCATCGCACTATCTCAGCTAGAAACACATCAGTGTCTTGGTAAGAAACAGTCACTCTTCGTTGCAGTATCCCAGCTAGAAACACAGTTTTTCTGTACAATTATAACCACTTTTTGTCAGACAATCCTGATAGGAAATGCAGCTATGTCTCAGTTAAAACAGACACTTTTCGAGGTACTATCCCGGCAGGAAATACAGCCATGTAACAGTAAAAAACAGCCGCTTTTTATGGCACTATCATGGCATGAAACGCAGCAATGTCTTCGTACAAAACCATTTCTGTGACAATTTTCTGGCAGAAAACAAAGCTGTGTCTCAGTAGAAAATACAACAGCTTTTCATGACAGTATCCCAGCTAGAAAAACAATGTTTCGGTAAAATAACAACCACTGCTTGTCACACAGTCCTGATAGGAAATGCAGCCATGTCTCAGTAAGCACTCTCGCCCAGGTGACACGCCATCCACTGCTCCCTCCACCTCCAGATGACAACGTCAGCTTATACGACACGATTAAAACATATGAAATGTTCAAATGTAACATATCTGTGTTTTGCAGAATTGTGCGAAGACAACATTTTCTCCTGGTGCCCGGGCTGGAGAAATGAGCTCTCTAGCGCCCCCATTTTGTTTGATGGGCTCAATAATGGAGGGGTCCCCTCAGATTATGTGTGGTCATATGCCTACAAAGTTGTGTGGTGATGGGTGAAACCCTTGAGATGTTCTACACCTTTATGTGATGAGCCACGCCCTCCGCAATATTCATTGCCTTATAGAAGCTCAGTTTTAGGAAGTTTTCCAACTTTTGCCAAGAGGGAACGTTAGATATTGGTCCCTAGATTATGTTCACCCAGTTTCATGCAGATCGCTCAAACTTCCTAGGAAGAGATCCATTTGAAGTGTTTTTCAAAAAATTCAAAATGGTGGAAAATCTATATAAGCGGAAGTTATGGGTTCTTGAGGCAAATGTGTTCCTCATGAGGAGAGGCATCTCTGTGCAAAGTTTCATGTCTCTACCACATACGGGGCATGAGATATGCCCATTCAAAGTTTGACATTTCAATGGGTTGCTATAGCGCCCCCCTTTGGCCAATTGATGTAATATTGCTTCATTGGCATCCTCCCATGACCCTCTACCACTGTGCCAAATTTCACATGGATTGACCAAGTCAGTGAGGAGAGAAACGTGGAACACACACACACAGAGTTTTCATCATTATATAATAACATCTGAACATCCGTTTACAAAGACTAAAACAGCTCCTGCAGTATAATCCAAGTCATGAAGATATGACTTAGGCGTGAAAGTCCACAGACAAAGTGACGATATTTGATGAGTTGGGATGAGAGCATGATGGCATCCCGGTCTCACTCAGAAGACACTGCATAGAGCTGCTTGGGCAGTCACTCTCGGTGTCAGACAAATAAACTGATGGAGGCACCGTAGACCAGCAGCTCCATGAGCAGCATGGTAAAATGACGAGCAGAGAGCATAGTATCCCTTACGTTCAGTCGAATTTCAGTGAAAATGCTTTTGTTTGTGAAGTTGTGCTCTTGTTAAACTCTTTCACTGCAATTCATAAAGAAGGTTCACCTTTTCTGGATTCTCCGTTCACCATGGAAGAATGCGAGAGACACTAAGTTTTACTCACAAATTTAACATAACACAGTGTGAATATCTGATATACTCATGATCATGTTGTGTGTAAAGTATTCTTTTAACACAGACATGAGACTAAAATTCATCTGAACATCTCAGTCTCAGAAACATAAAGAATAAGCTTCCAGAATGTTGAACTATTTCTTTGTTCCTGCCAAAGCAGGGCTTTTTTTTCTGTCTCTCTTTAGATATTTTTTATTCTCTCTTGTCACTCCTCCCTCCGTCTCTCGTTCTCTCGTTTCTTTCTGTCCTTTTTAAGTCCGACTGGTCACCAAAATGCCACCAGACGAGCCATTTATAGAGAGAGGGAGAGGAAGAGTGAGAGGGATGGAGGTCATTTGGTGTCGTGGGAATGGCTCTAAAAATCACACACACACACAAACACACACACACACACACATACACACACTGCTCCACAACTGCTTTCAATTTCTGACTCGAGGTCAGTCACATTTAGTCCTTCCTCCTCCAGCACACTTTATACACATCCTTTCTTCTCAGTGTCTCTCTTCACGGACGAAGTATTCAGATCCTGTACTGCAGTAAAAATACAGTCACCACACTGTACAGAAAAGGTTCCTGCAGTGAAAATATGTATCAGGAAAATGTCGTCAAGTATAAAAACATCCCCTGTGACTGTTGTACCATTATATATCACATATTATATACCCAATGTAGGGGTCATCCCTATGTTCCCTCCTATGTTCTGCAACTGGGGAACATAAGACCCGTTTTTGGAAAAAGATAGATAGATAGATAGATAGATAGATAGATAGATAGCCTAATGCTGTCTATATTTTGTGTATAGGCTATGTGTGTGATGGCCTATTAATTCAACTTTATTTCCAGCACCTGTAACCTAAAGGCTATGCATGAATGGGACAGACACTGTCAACATTATGAAGAATAACCTACATTATAGTATTTGGATATGCGCGTCAAATGGGCTATATCTTATATGCATGAAAAAAGAAAAAAGCGACCCGCACACCAAAAGAGCTCCCGTATGCAATTTTTTATTTTGCGTGACGTTTCAAGCGTGATGCTCTTCCTCAGACTGCTAAACCTATATCTGATATGCAACATTAAAGGATAACTTTTATTTTTCAACCTGGGCTCTATCTCCCCATGTGTATGTGTGCGTATGATTCATAGGTACAACTCGTTCTAAAATTGGTTCAGTATTGAGGGAGGTGGATGCAGCCGGCAGCCGCGAAACAAGCTAAAACAGTAACAGGGGCAAATGCGTCCCGTATAAGTTTGCGCATTAAAAGTGCTTTTTTTCACCACTGACCGGTTCAGATCGCCAGTGCTATCTCTGTAAATAGCATGCTAACTTAGCCTTTCCCTTACCTCTGGGCTGTGTGACGTCATCTCACGAGAGCTTTGCTTGTTGCCGGAAGAAAACAGAGGAGCCATGCTGAGCACCGCTCAGAGTGGCGCTGGTTGTCCCGGAGTACAGCTGAGAGTTTTACTGCATCGATTGAAAACAATGGTTCGTGTTTGTGCTTATCCGAATTGCAAGAACAGGATGTCGCGCAACACCCCGTACAGCTTTCATAGGCTGCCTTTGTCGGACGGCGAGATGCTGAAGTTGTGGCTAGTTGTGCTACAAATGGATGCTAACACTCCTGTCCAGACACTGCACCTTGCAGACCATCGGGTCTGCAGTGCTCACTTCTCCCAAGATGACTACTGCCAGCCGAAGAAGAGAAGACATCCAATCCCGAAACACCTCTTCCTCAAGAAAACGGCTGTCCCACGAGTAGAGAGAGCTACAGACACAGTGGAGCAAAGCTCTTGCGAGATGACGTCACAGCCCAGAGCAAGTGAAGGGTAAGAGAAAAGCTTAGTATGCTATTTACAGAGATAGCACTGGCAATCTGAACCGGTCAGTGGCGAAAAAAAAGCACTTTTAATGCGCAAACTTATACGGGACACATTTACCCCCGTTACTGTTTTAGCTCGTTTCGCGGCTGCCGGCTGCATCTGCCTCCCTCAATACTGAACCAATTTTAAAACGAGTTGTACCTATGAATCATACGCACACATACACATGGGGAAATAGGGCCCAGGTTGAAAAATACCAAAGTTATCCTTTAAACTCTGCGGGAAAATGCTGAATTAAATCAGGGAAGCCCTGAATAGGCTATATGTCGCAGAATTCGGCAATTATAGTGGAGAAAATGAGCTTCTAAATATGCGTGACTCTTGGGGAACGTTGTCTGCGCCTTTGGGCATTGAATCAAAGATCTTTCGCGTTTTGGGAGGAACATCGTACCCGGGGAACATAGGTACGGTCCCCTGACGTATACACAACAACCGTATCACTGCACAGAGAAAAGCTGGTGTCTACTCATGAAATGGAAGTTTGTTTTAATGGCAGCATGAAGTGTAAACATTAACATGTTACCATCAGCTAGCTCAATGGTGCTAGGTGAGCTAACAGTAGATGCACGCTTCCTTCTGCGTGGTGTAGTTCAGTAGAAAGTAAAGTGTTCCTACATGAAACTGCTCATAACTAATCTGTTGATTATCGACTTTGAACGGAGACATTGCTGCACTACGAGCTTAGTGCCTTCTAGTTCCACTATACCGGAGAGAAGGCAGACATGTCTACGCCTGATATCTCCAACACTCTGCCAGTAACAACATAATATAAGCAGCTGGAAAGTGCCTATAGGGCCAGTGGGAGGGGAGGGGACGTGGATGGGTCCAACAAACCCTGGACTTTCACCCAGGAGCTCGGTGTTCACTTCCTGTGTGAATGTAGAGCCAATCCTTGATGTTTTCTTCTAAACCTAACATTGTGCTTTTGTTACCTATACCTAACCACAGAGGGAAATAAATACAAGGTGTTTAACCTTAAATCACCACAACAGGTGCCATCTGGCCGACCGATGACGTATCATATCACTGCGAAAGGTGGCTTTTGACGTCATCTGATTCCGAAATTACTGAAAAAGTGTTTGATGACTTTAGGGATAAGGTCAGGCCAGCAAGCACCCTCTCATCCAGCCTGTTCTCACTCCCAACTTGTCAAATACCACCACTTTGTCCATGGTCCTTGGCTTCAAACACCGACACACAGAGGAACCCTTTGTGGTGGTACGATGCAGCAAGCATACTGTCATATAAAGATTCAGTAAGCCTGTTTCGGGAGGTTGGGAAGGGGAGGTGGACGGGTCAAACAAACTTTCACCCTGGAACCCGCTGTTCATTTTGCATGTCAAATTAAAAGTCAATGAAGTCATTTTGATAGCAGCTAATGTAAGTCACAACTTTCACCCAGACGGTGTCTCTGAACGTCCAAAACTGACATAGGAGCGCACCTAGCATGTCTCATTTTAACAAGACAGGCCACTGACCAAGCGTCAGTATCTGATGAGTTGAAGGTGAGAATGCGTTGCTATCTACACTTCAGACGTGTTTAATATCACTGACCTGAACATGTGACATTAAAATTAGCTCCCTTCAGTGACAGGAATAAATCCACCGGAGCTAAAGATAGAGAGAGAACACAAGGAGTGAGGAGAGAGAGAGAGACGTTCACAGTGAATCAGAGATTGTTTTCTATAAAGAGCCTGAGAAATATTAAAGAGCTGAGATGGAAAATACTTTAGACTGTGTGTGTGTGTGTGTGTGTGTGTCGTCTGACCTCTTTAACCGTCTGACTAAACCTCAGAGAAAATAACAGACAGATATCTGATGGCCTTCGTCATCAGTCTGGTTCGACACAGAGAGTTTCAGCAGATCTGATCCGGAGACGTTTGATTCATTCTTCAGATTTCTAACGTCTCTCTGCAGCTCTGTCTGTTTGCACCGCTCTGATCCACCAACCCAAACACGTCCACCTCGTGTTTGCTCGTACATTTTTAATAAAGAACATACATAGCCATAGCTCCACTGCAGCTGCCTCACAACAAAAACCTCCTGCTGTTTGATGGTGGGAAAGTTTTTACTGTGAAGCAGCAGGACATTTTACGTCACAGCTCTGATACAACAAAGTAACGCTGATATGTAAATTATTAATGAAAAATAAAACCCGGTCCACTTGTCAACAAATATGTTTGCCTTGTCCCGCCCTCCTGCGCTGTGATTGGCTGCTAAAGAAGCATCAATATAATTGTAACTGTTTTCACCTACTGAGATTTTTTTTTACCTACATGTGAGATATTGTCAGGCGAACAACCTACAAGTGTCTGCTACCATCAACCACTTCAAGTTTTATAATAGAGAAAACACGTTGTGAGGAATTAAACTGAAAGTGGACGCTGTCCGATGTTAGAAATGAGTCTTAATTCTAGCAGTGTGAGTTGTGATGGTGACATCACCAAAAACAACATCATCCTCACTGCGACCTCGTCACATGTCCACGTTTGGTGGACATGTGACAACTTTCCACGTCCACATGTGACGTCCAAGGTACCCTGGGTGTGTTGGTTGTTGACGTTCTGGAACGCCGTGTCAACTTCAGCCTGTTACATGCATTGTCTGTTTTCAAAATACACTTCTGTTTTCACAGGAAATGTACAGTTTGCATACAGTCTCTTTCAAAATAAAAGCACTACGTCAGTA